>NC_135999.1:3513524-3668524 GCF_048128805.1 Centroberyx gerrardi | reverse complement strand
GCAAAGGCTTACCAGATATTTCCAATGCATGTCCAGTATAATCCATACTGCCTTTAAGATCGCTGTTGCGGTAACGGAAATTCACTTATTACAACGTCCAATTTCTCCACCGGCACTTTCACTTTCTCCATATTTGTTGTTGCTATGGGAAACGGCCAGCGTCTCTGTCATCGTGATTGGTCGGCTGGGAAAAAGCGGTTCACGTCACCCGGCGCTATTCTGAAAAGTTGAACATTTCTCAACTTTTGAAAGCGCTCCGCTCTGACGAAAAAAAACGCCGCTGCAGCGCTTTTTGGGAGCGGCCGCCTTTTGTGCGCCTTGCGGCCACTTCCCATTGCTTTTAATGAGAAAAGGGCGCTGGTGGTTGGGGAAAAAACGCTATGTGTGAACGCAGCCTTAAGGGTGGAAACACCAGCAATATGTTGAAACATCTTAGGGTAACCATCTAAAGATCTTATTTGTTTTCCAAGTTATATAATTTTAAGAAAAGGAGCATTGTAATTTATTTTAACATGTTCAAATGTTATTAGGCAGACATTCTACACTGTGTTCAGACTCGAGATAATAAAACAGCTGCGTTGACGCTGAAAACCTGTGTAGGCCTACTTTTTTTTCACACAGAAAATTGATCGGGAATCGATAAGGGAATCGTTAAAGAACCGGACCGATAAGCAGAATCGATAATGGCATTGGTATCAATAAAATCTTATCAATTCCCATCCCTACTCATGGCACTTGAGTCTTCATCGCTGTCATGCCACTCTGAATTTGCTCATCTAAAGCCTGGAGGTCTGTTTGCAGTTTCTTTTCCATGGATTGCCCTTCTTGACATTTTTCCTCCACAGATTTCTTCTTGAAATGAGCAGTGAAAGACTTGAGGTCCTCTGCCATGGTGGTTCGAATAGAATTAAGAGGTGACCCGAGGTCCCGAAGTTGGGACTTGATGCCTTGTGGAATTCTCCTCCTCCACAGTCAGCTCACTTTTACTCGTGCTGTCTTCAGATGAACTGGGATCCTCAAAAAGGACACTGACATCCATGACATCTGACATTGTTGAATCTAAGAGAAAAAAAATGTATTTATAAAATATTTGTCACAGATATAATGTCACTTAATTGACGACAGCAGACGTTTATAGATCCCCACAATTTTTTACCATCTATTTTATTGGTTTATTGTTTTCATTCGTTTTTTTTCTGTTTTCCTTTTATATTCTATTTGTGTGCTTATATTCAATTTTTTGTACGATTTTTCCTTGCTGGATCTTATTACTTTTGCTGCTGCAACGACCTCATTGCCCCAGAGCGATCATCAAAGTTTCATCATATCTTACTCCACCACACAGAAAAATTGCATTGTTCCTGGTCAAAAAGTTATTTAAGTCAGTTGTATAATCCAACAAGACCACCTTTTGAAATGTATAGGACTACCAAATGGATTCTGTCTGGATTCATAAATACATACATAGGACTTAATTCAAAAAGGGCTGCTAATTCCTGCTGAATCCTAATGAACTATCCTATGGTTTTTATGCCTAGGTTTGGGGTTAGGAAATACTGCATATACTATATAAGTCTACAAAATATAAGCAACACCTTCCTAATATTCAGTCACATACCCTTTTTCCTTCAGAACAGCCTCAGTTTGTCAGGGTCTGAACTCTATAGTAGCCTCTAGTTGGCTGGTAGTGGATCCCTATTCCAAAAAGCTTGTTCTATCTCACCCCACAGATGCTCATTTGAATTGAGGCCTGGCAGGCTACTGCAGTAAGGCGAATTCTCTGTCATGTTTGCAGAACCGTTCCTTGAGAGTCCCAGCCTTATAGCATTGGGAGTTTTCCTGCTGGAGAAAATCCATTCACAGATGGTTGCGCTGCTGCCATGAGAGGATGCACCTGATTAGCATTGATGTTCAGATATCACATGAGATTCAAACATGGCTCCACTGTTATCAAGAGGCTCAGTGTGTGCCACGCAAAGACATGCAACACCATCGCACCACCTGGAATGTTGACACGCAGCATGATGGATGCATGTACTTGTGGTTTAATGCATACTCTACTCATCCTATTAGCATGAAACAGCAAGAACTGGGATTAACCACACCAGGCGATGTTTTACTAATCCTCTGTCTGGAGTTTTCACTCCACCCCCTGGTGCAACCGCAGTTCCATGTTTTCCGCTGAGTGAAGTGGAATATCGGTAAGATTATCGGCTGCTTACCCCATTCGTGTCAAGGCATGACAAGCTGCGCGTTCCTTCATGGGTGTTTTATCACCAATGTTGTGGTGGACTGCCAGCTGATGAATTGTAGTCCATCTGTTGCCTGGCACAATTTGCGGGCGCCTCCTTTCGCCTCTTTCATCAATGAGCTGTTTCCAATCACTGGCTTGTCAATACGCTTTAGGTGGTGAATGATTGTTGGGAAAAAGCAGCTCATTACACACTCCAACCTACTTTTACTACTTCTGCATCTTTTAACTTGATGTCACAGCTCCCATCTGTGGCAATGATCTGGCAGTGCTGGAGCCGGTAGGGATTCAGTGACTTGCTTAAGGACACTTCAGCAGGGTGGATGCTGGCTGAATCAGAGCTTGAATGTGGGCCCTCCGATTGAAGGCTGGCCTCTTTAAACATGAGGCCACCCTGCCAGCCAGATTTTAGTGAGGTCTAAAATGTGTTCATCGTTATCTAAATGACTCTATTACTTGTGCCCAATAGGCAATTTGTTCAAATTTAACAACTGAAATGGTAGGCAGGTAATTTTTCCTCAATTTCCCTTTTACCATGGGCGATGCATCCCATAATCCAAGTTAACTTGGCCAAATGTCAACCCCTTTCATCCCCCTCTAATCGCTTCTTCCTCACACGCTTCAATATATCATTTCATCCCCCCCCCCCCCCCCCCCCCCCCCACACACACACACACACTTCTGTCTCACCGTGAAAACGAATGAGTTTGTGACAATGCAAATACTGTCAGGGCCCAAGGTCATATCCCAGCATGAAATAAATGGCAAACCAGAAAATGATACTCTCAACCAATCAAAGGCTGCCATTCCAGACCATGTGATGGCGTGATCTTGGGTTGGAGAATGGCTTGCCGCGATAGGGTGATTGATCACAAAGGATATGCCACACGGTTTTATCTGTGTGTAGGTGTGTTTGCGTGTGCATGCAAGCATATATGTACCCACATTTGCATCGTTTCGTGGGAAAACGTGTATTTATTTGATATATGAATTAAACACAGGCTCAGCTAGTGTACAGTAGCTGTCAAAATGTGCGTGTGTGTATGTGGGTGGGGGGATAGGGGCATTGCTGCATGTAAATGTATGTGCCTGTGTGCATATCAGCAGCTGTGGTTGTGTGTGTGAGTGTGTGTCTCTGAGCATTGAGTGTGTAGATATTTATCTGGTGTGTCAGGCCGCGGTTGTTAAAGCTTCACTATGATCTATCAATTTTACAGAAAAATTGGAAGCAACAGCGTTTCCTAGGGAATGAATACATTATGGTCTGGCTTTCGGCAAAGCTTTGTGTGTGGTGTCTTTGTGCGTATGCAAATGTGTGTGTGTCACAGAGTCAGTGTGAGTGAGTGAGTGTAAATGTGTGTGTGTGTGAAAGAGAGAGAGAGGGAGAGAGAGACTTTTATTAAGACATAAGAGTCAAGTAGAGCAGTCTTTTCCCTTGTTGAACAAAACTCAAAGATCAGAATGGTACTGTGTGTGTATGTGTGTATGTGTGTGTGTGTGCGGGCAAATGGTATGGTATTTGGAGTTCATGACCAAAGTGCTGGAGGAGAGATCGTCATATTCTTCTTATCTACTTCGCCCATAGCCCTGCACACCTTTACACACAGCTCTCCAAATCTTTCTCTCCGCCGGCAGGAACGGAGGTACCATCCAATCATCTCATCATTGCTCGCCCCGTATCACAAACCACGCACCTCTCCACCTCCGCTCGCTCGCCTTTCACGCCCCGCCACCTGGCAAATTCTCCTCCTAGGTGACTTCAATATCACCTCCTCATTGTCCTCCCCAGTCACAACAATCTCACATGCCCATTCTCATCTCTCGCTTTATCAGAGACATTCTAGTGGGGGTGTTTTCCGAATAACATTGATTTGCGATTCAGGACTTCATTCCGCTACATCAGTGCCAAGGGCGTCAGTTGCACAAAGTGCTCCATTATGCTATGCCTTACCTCATATTCTTCGTGCAGATTAGTTCTACAAACATTTCTCTGATGTAGAGTTGCTGTGGAGGCAGAACTGATCTCAGTGGGTGAATTAAACCTCAGTGGGCATTGCCAAAAAAATACTTTAACATTACTGACATGTTGTAAATGGATAATTTTGTTCATTGTATTATTAACCTACATAGTTAATTAACCTGAAATAATGGCAATGACTTCTTTTTTCATTCATTCATGAACTCTCTTGGAAGGTCGGCAGGCTAGCTAACTTATAGCTTATAGTTCGGTAGGTTTGAACTCTGGTCAGCTAGGCTAACTGTTAGCTAACCTAGATAAGTTAGTATGGACAGATTTTTTTGCTAGGCTACATAATATCAAAGAGTAACTAAACCCCACCTAAATCTGTCGTGAAGCCTGACACCTAATGGTGAAAAGTAGGGTATTGAACTGGTCATCTGCTATTGGCTGGTCTCTGTGCCCTGTCATCAGCTGGCACAAAGACCAGCCAATAGGAGAAGGCCAGTTCAGTCCCCTACTTTTCACGTGTCAGGCTTCACCAAAGGTTTGGGTTTGGGGTTTAGTTACACTTTAACTCCTCTCTTACCCCTTGCCTTTTAACTGAGCTGTAGCCTAATGTTGTAGTCTAAAGCTAAGTTAACCATTAGGTAAGACAATGGGTCTTTCTCAGTATGCGTTCTTGTGTCCTCCATGATGCATTTAATGTAATATCTAAGTACGCTTCCAAAACAAAAGAACGCAAAGATGGATGATGGATAAAGATCCCAGAAATGTACTTACCAAGCGAGAATGCATCAGTTGTTGACTTGGCTGACGGGAACGAATGAGAAGCTCCAAGATTCATTGCGAGAATGATGCATCAGTTGATGATGCATCAACAGTTGTGTGTCTTAATTGATTGCGCCCACACATATAGCACCCATTGAGGTTTAACTCAACCAATGAGACTATTTCTGCTTCCAGAGCAGCTCTGCCTCTGAGAAATGTTTGTATAACTAAAACTCCAGTCTGCATTCTTCTCACTCTTATTCCAGTCTAAATAAGACAATCTCAAACTAGTGAGGTCATATCACGGTGAGAGAGTCTAGTTAATTGAAAATTTGATCAGCTCACAGAACTATGGACTAGACAATGATTAACATTACATGGAAAAAAACCCATCAGTCATAGGAGACAGCATGGGGACCAGAAACCAATTAAATTAAATTCAACTTCATTGTCATTGTACAAGTACAACGAAAAGTGAGTTTGTGGCTCCCAAAAGTACGATGCAATAAGTTAAAAAGGCTTAAAAAAAAGACAAAGACATTCAATAATGTAAACAGTTACAATCATATTCAGAACTTCTATTATTCAAACATTGAGGTAACAGAACAGAAAGGCCACGCAGTGCCTGACAAATGAACTTATCGGATGGAGTAACCACTGAGGCCAGGTCCCATTTCAGCCCGCTGAGGGGCTTGTTAACCTTGACTCAACCTAGGAACATGAAAACATGTCGACTGGTTGCAGTGCCTGTAGCATCATATTGTTGGATTTCCAGTCTTTCAGCCTGAGTAATGAGGGGAAAGTTGTATGTGCCAGATCAGTGACGGTAAGCCTTATGGAAGAATGTTAAACCCCTGTGGTACTGAGTCTTAAGCCTCAGAAAGACACATTATCATGAGCAAAAACACACACATACACACGCCCATAGACACACCTGTGACTGAGATGATATTTTTGTGGGTTTTTCCTTGTTTTCATTGAAGGTATAAGGTTGGGGGAGGTGTCATTTTCATTTCTGATCATTATTGTGTTTATTTTACTGTTGAAGCATGTAATGCACTTTATAATACCGAGCAAACAGGAAAAGGTGCCTTCACTCAAAAGCTGCTGAAAATTTCATAGCACTTTATAATGGTCACTCACACTTAGTGCCACTGTCTATTACGAACGGGTCCCACTGAGCCCACTTCTATTTAGCCTCTACATGTCACCACTAGGGTCCATTATCCGGAAACATAAAATAGATTTCTATTGTTTTGCGGATGACACCCAACTTTATCTAGCAATTACACCCAAAAATCTCAGCCCACTAGTTAACCTTACAAATTAATCAGATATAACTGTATGGATGACACAAAACTTTCTACAACTCAATAAAGAGGAAACAGAAGTTCTAATCATTGTTGATAAAATGCAAACAGGGAGACTGGGCTCTAAAGTAACCACTTTATCACAACATGTCACATATCAATCAAAAAATCTCGGTTTCATCATCGACTCAGATCTGAATTTCAAACCACATGTTAAGCATGTTACTAAGACGGCTTTCTATCAACTAAAAATTATCTCTAAGGTTAAGCCTTTCCTTTCCTCACATGATGCTGAGAAATTGGTCAATGCATTATACTATACTAGGCTTGACTATTGCAATGCACTGCTGTCAGGATTGCCCAAGAAAAGCATAGGACAGCTACAACTGGTCCAGAACAGTGCGGCTAGAGTACTAACAGGTAATGTCACATTACTCCTGTTTTGAAATCTCCACACTGGCTACCAATTAGTGCTAGAATAGATTTTAAGATTCTTTTACTTATTGGATGAATGGACTTGCTCCTGACTATATAAATGATATGCTGTATAGATATGTTCCTGGTAGAGCCCTTAGGTGTACAGAAAAAAATAATCCTTACTATTCCAAGACCGCAAACCAAGATTCATGGTGAAGCAGCCTTTTGTGTATGTGGTCCAATTGAAACTTTTAAATGTTTGCTTTTTATTTTATAACTTTTACAACTTTTAATATGATTTATTTTTATGTTTGCATTTTATGTAAAGCACATTGCATTACATTTCGAACGTTCAAAATGTGCTCTATAAATAATGTTTGGATTGATTGATTGATTTGATTCATTGTTTCATAATGTGGGTGTTGTAAAGCCCTTTGAGATTGTATTACCATTCACTGTATTACCATTACAGTGATGGGATTCTAGGCTGTCAGGCAGATCAACGATGACAAATCCTTATGGAAGAATGACAGTCCTGCTCAAAGTCTGCCTCAAATCCCATGCCAATGGATAGCTTAGAATTGGTCCTGGGGTGATACCTAGGGTGATGGTAAGTCATGTAGATCATTTTTGCAGTATTATCTTGAGTACCGAGAAAGTTATAGCTTATAACTTAATGGATTTCTTGAGGGGAGGATGGGAGAGGGGGGAAAGGGAGAAAGAGAGAGATAGGCCATTCAAGGTGAGGAAATATTTTATTCATTTTTTTCATCAGCCTTGCCTCCCTTCCTTTCCCACAATCTGCCCGCTTTCCCCCCTTAGGGTTAGAGTTAGGGTTACAGCGTGTGCTCTGTTCCCCAGGGGTGACATCATCAGTGGGGGACAGCCTGTCCCCCCGGGCCATGCCGTTTCCTGAAGTCATTACCACTAATCACATTAACAACCGTGTTATTTAAAGACCTACATTCAGTCACACACGACAGTTAGGGGCGAGAGAGGGCATCCTTGACGCATTTCTCCGAGGCGTTTTTACCGTGCGCGAGGGCAGAAGGGCAGCGAAAACTGGAGCACGAAGGAACCGGATAGGGTTGTTTATTAATGACTGCAGTGGAGGTCCCTCTCCATTTCATGTAATCATTTATTAGAATCTATATATATGTTTTATATTTTGGTGCTTACGCAACACAAGAGGATGACTCATCGATCTGTGGTTGTCGGCGGTCATGAGGGTCAGTCCTGCGAAGAGTAACAGATATGAGTGAGCAGTTGTGGGCGATGCCACAAGCAGACATGCCGGCTGTCAATTGTATGGCATTAGTCCAAAAGCAGCTAATTGCCAGGGAGACATTGTATAATGTTTAAAAGTGCTGGATAGGCTATTGAGCTACCATAGATTAAAGATTAAATGATTGCATTTATTCGCAGTTGGTAATTTGTTCTTTGTAATTGTGTGTATGGTGAAGGCGGCTGCCACACTGACCCATCAGAAAACAGACAGAATTATCGGCGGATAGATTTCTGTCTGTTGGGCCTGTTTGGGAACGTCAACATGCTGGGCGAGGCAGAAGTTCAGGAGTTGACATACCGAGAAGGCTTTGCTCATAACGGTGCTACTTCATAGAAAAACGAACAAACAGACTATACAGTATAAATAAATGAAGAAACTGACCTGTAAAACCCACAGTCATCCCAGGCTTTCTCAGTTTTATCTGTTTTGGTTGTACCGTTGTCTCTGAGTTTGCCGCTATTTTTTCCAAAACAAACGTAGGAATGCCTCTAATTGGCTGAACGAGCCTGTCCTCCCCCAAAAAACGACCCCATAGGTCGTTTGTACAAGCAGCTTATTATGACCTATAGTTACGTTTTAAAGTTAAGCGACCTCTAGCGGTCGTGTAAATAACGACAATGTGCTACGTTGGTCTGCGTCCACGTCACGTGACTGTCACGTTTCTCTCTCAACATTGAAATAACACGGTGGAAAGTCAGGGCGTTGTGGTCGGGGATGGCGGACGGGCGTATACGTTTGCCTTCGATGTCGGCGACCGGGGTTCAATTCCCAGCGTTTCCAAATTTAACCATGACCAAACCATTTTCCTAACCTTAACCAAGTTGTTTTAGTTGCCTAACCATAACCCAAGTTGTTTTCATTTCACGTATTTTTATGAGATCACGTATTTTTACGCTCCTGTGGGTCGTTTTCATTTCACGTATTTTTACGCTCTTGTGGGTCGTTTTCATTTCACGTATTTTTGTGAGATCACGTTGGAAACGCTCCTGTGGGTCGTATTACAGGGTAGGAACAAACAACCTATGTGGTCGTATGGGTTGGAGGACTTGTTGGGCTGAACGGATGGTGACGAATCCGTCCGTCCAGAAAAAGTTCAACTGTTATTCTCTTATTGAAAATGAATTGAAATGAACGTATATGGACAGACACATATTGGTGTGGTCATATTGTTTAGGTTGTGTGTATGGTGGAGCTCCCCTGTTGCTGGTTTGTCCCATTTGATTGTTCTCACCTGGTAGTCTGTGTAAGGATTTGGGGAACTTTTTGTTGGTGGTAGGTTGGTGTTGTTGAGGACACTCGATGTGCATATATGTATTGCACCATGTAAGTTATTAAATGCCCAATCAAGGGCTTACCCAAACCCTGACTGTGCCTCCTCACTGAACTCCAGAAAAGGTCTCCTCTACAATGAAAAAAGATAGCATCTTAATAACCCTAACCCATTATAAATTGAATCTTCTAATTATGTATTATATACAGTGGCTCTAAAATGTATTCATATCCCTTGGCTTTTCACACATATTTGTGTGCTACAAAATTAACTCAAAACACATTTAAGATAAGATGGCACTATTGATCTCCATGGGGAAATTAGGTCGTTGTAGCAGCAAAAGTAATAGTCAACAGAGAAAAGGACAAGTAGAGTAAAAGCAGTATATATAAAAAAGCAATATAACAAGTAAGTAATAAAAAACAGTAAAAGACTAATAAAACAATAAAGCAATAAAACATACATTTATTCAGGATATTTGGTCTCAAATCTATACAAAGGACTTCTTGTGACATTTTACAGTGGAATGGAAAATATGTGAAAATATTAAACAACAGTAACAGAAAAATGTATTCATCCATTTACTCGCTTGGGGTAAATTGTCTCTAGAAAAAAAATGCTAAACATTTTGTAACATATATGATTTATAATTCATCTTTACGCTATAGTGAGACATTTGAATACATTTACTTTGCAAAACTGTTCTAATTTGACCTTTCTTGCGAGTCTTAAAAAGTCCCTTATATATCTTAAGGTTATTTCAGGCTGTAGTTTGCTTGAAAATTAGTACAGTGTTGAGTACTTCTTTCATTTAGAGCATTTGATTCCAGTTCCTGGGGTTTCAAAAAATAATAATAGTCATCTCTCCATCACTATAAGTACAGAAAGTGCACTTCTACTTCCTGAGTGTATGAAAGTCAATGAAGAAACTGGATAGAACAAACTACAGAAAAGTGCAACCTCTGTACTTTAATATATACAAGAATATGTGCAGAAAAGTCAGGTGGGGGTGAATACTTTTTTTTAGCCACTGTATATATATAGAAAATGCTGACTGAGTGTCAGTTTTGTGTCAGGGTTTTGGAACATCAGATTCTACATAATGCTTTTACCTTTTAATAATAAGAACATGACCAATGACTTGTTGGTTAACACAAATACATGTATGTTTGTAGGGTAAAAACATTCGGAGATAATTTTACCCAACTAGAAATAATGTTTAATTGTGAAGGCAGATGATAATAATGTTTCTCTCAAAATTACTGCTTTAATTGGAATTCACTTTTGTGGTTTGGCTTTGAGTGCTACTGTATAGATGTCATAGTCATAGTGATCCAAAAGCAATTATGTTATGTACTATGTATTTATGCTACTGAATTGGATTAATCCAATGCATTATGTTAATATAGTTTAGTAGGTACTCTATAATGGATTACACTTCCCAACCTTGTTTCTCAAAGGTGCCTTTACTGTGTGTTAGAGTGGAGAGGGACAAGGGAAACTGGGGCAGGAAGGAAGTTAATATTGTTGTTGACTGAGTGACTATAAATTGTTGTCAGTTTTTGGACTATGAACTACATAATTTACTGATGGAGGGCAGTTAGTTCCTAAACTAGGTTAAGGAGAAAGGTAAAAAGAAATGCCTCCATTGAGGCAGGATTTGCTCAGATTATCAAGGCTGTGTATCATTCATAGTTGTCTTGTTCATCTACTGCCCATTACCCAATTCAACTTCTGGCCTGTAAGGAACATTTTGCTTGACTGAAATAAATACTACATTAGCCAGCTGGTAAAATTTCTATCCTATATGTGATATTCACGTAGTGTACACAACATGCATTAGGTACTTCCGGGTTCTTTGACCGCAAACTTGAAACCGCCGTAAGTCTACTCTGGAGAAAAATGACTAGAAATTGTGTTTGGGGGTGCAAACAGAGGTTTTCGAGGGGAAACGGATTGGAATTATTTTGATTTCCATCAGTAAAGTCTGAGAGGACAAAAAAGCAAAACAAACAAAAACAAAGAGAGGGGTGAAAGGTTTAAAGCGAGAAGAGGACCAAGAGCAATAAGTGCTGCTGCTGGTCTGATAAGTTTGCTGAAGAGGCTGATTCATATTGGAATAGGGAAAGACTAGCAGCCGGCAAATCACTGTGTATGCAGAAGACATTTTGTCACAAGTGGATAATTTGCACATTTACACATTGTATCTAAGAGGAACTACTGCATTAGCTATGTCTGCGTCACATAGTGTAAACACATCAGGTAGGCTACTCCTGGTGAACTTAGCAAGCTAACATGAACCTCTTTGTGATTCAAGTTAGCTAACTCTTGCTAACATGTTAGCAATTAGGTTAGGTGGCTTTCAGCAAACATGTTAGCAAGCGTTAGCTAGTACCAGTGAGAACAGTGAGAAACTTGTTAAAATATCTTAAAAATAATTAAGTATTTTCCCTCTTTTTGATGCTTCGCCTGGGGACCTCAATCTCTGGCCTGGTGAACTGGAAGCAGAAAAAAAACCTTAAACATGCTTTCAATGACACAGAACTTGCTTCTCACTACTCTAAAAATACACCACTGGGAAATAGTGTTCCACATAATATCTTGATGTGGGAATTGAATTTCTCCCCTGTCTTTGACTGCTTCCACTGGGGATTGGAATCCGTGAAGTCCTGGGATTTAATAGTGGGTATTCTTAGTCATTAAACCATTTTAAAATACAGATAATGTAACACCTACTTTCAGAGACACACCTTCGTATTTCATTGATCAAAATGATCCACAACTCCAACACCAACTCCAACTCTAATCCAGACATGTTTCTATGTGGGAATCGAGAAAAAAAAACCTGCCGCCACCTCACAGCTCCTCTAAGGTGCATGAATGAAATGAAAGAATGAAAAAATCCAATGATACAGTACTCTTGGACAAAAATACACCATGTTTTAATGTTAAAAACTAGGGTTAGACTGATATTGGTTTGCTGATATTGGCTTTTCAATAAAAATGTTACCCACCACCAATATGATGGGGAGGAAGAATGAAACCTGCTTCATGGAGCTGCTAATCAACCTAAGATTTAATTGGGTTTCAGTGGAGAGTTTTAGTGTCCCATGATGGTCTAAATGCTGTTTCACTGGCATTTCCACCAGGCAAACAATACAATTCTGAAGAAAAACACTGAATCCTTTTAATAAAAAATAAAAAAAACAACTTGGTATGGTTGTACCTGATGAAGGTCTGAGGACTGAAATGTTATAACCATAATTAACCTTAAAAAAAAAAAAAAAAAAAAAGACAAGTGAGTGGACAATGTGTGGGACTTATTGTTCAGTAGCTTCTAATTTTGTAGCATGAAATTGGTCAGAATTATATATTATATATATATATAGAATACGGCACAAAATAGCTGAATAATTGTATTCTTTCTGAATTGTGTGTATCCCCTCTGTCTGACCCCTAGCATGAAAAAAGAAAGCAAAAGCATAGAGTGACTGATTGACTGGAACGCTCAGACAGAAGCGGAGATGGAAACAGAGACAGCACAGCCAGGGAGCTTTTACAGCTCATTACAGTCTGGAGTCCTGGAGTTTCTTATGTAACTCCCTGTCCATGTTTCTGTTTCTGCGCGCGTGTGTGTGTGTGTGTTTGAGAGAGAGAGACAGAAACAGATATAGAGAGAAAGAGATACAACAAAACGTAAAATATCTGGTTCCGAGACGCAAAGAGAACAACAATGAATCATCCAGCCAATTAGACTTGCTGTTTTTCAGGAACATTTCTTTTTTTTTTTTCTTTTAGTTGACTTTTTTCTTACCTGCGGTTTTCCCTTTGATTTACCTGGTGTTTACCCTTTGAAACTCCATTAAAGAAAAAAAAAAAAAGTGAACTTCTTCATAGCTCATTGCCGTGACTGCACCTCGCGGAGAATGGCTTAAAATCAATTCAACCCGGTTAAGTTTCGCACCACGAAGCTTCGGGAGGGAAGAGCTCGTTTTGCCCCGTGAGTTTCTTCATCCTCTCGGACATACAGCTCTCTTAGCCCTGGTGCGGTGTAAAAAGTGTGGTGCTTTTCATTTGTGTTGATGAATTAAAAGGTTATATAGTCCTTGCGGAGTGAAGTGGCACTGAGTAGGTGTTACGACCGGCCAGGACCCTTGTGAAGCCCAATCCAAAATGATTTCCGATTTTAATTCATTCCTGAAAGGTTGACTTTTATTGGAGATACGAGGTTGTGTCATCTGACAGCGGTGTTATGTATCCCCCTCTTCCTTTTACCTCGCTAAGACTTTTTTCACCCCCCGCCCCGTAGCGCTAATGGCACTCTACATCCCCATTACTCTCTGAAACCATTTATCTAATAAACAAATGGAAAGCCGACATTAGCTCAAGGAAATGAAAAAAAAACAAAATTAAGAAAAAATCTTCTCCTCCGTCCGCATTTAGCCAAAGATGTAAATAACGTTTAACTATCTTTAAATAACAACCACCTCATTTAGCATGGGTTTAGAAGTCATCCATTAAAATCGCCAGGATAAACTCGACTGATAAACGAGCGGTTGATAAACATTCGGTTATGCATGGATTAGGTCATTAAGCTTAAAAAGCCATTAGTCCGGCACCCCTGGGTGCACTGGCCAGGCCTCAATACAGGGCATTTAAGTTAAGATTAAGTCTAGGTCGCTTGTTCTTTGTAAAAAGTCAACAGGGTATATTCACAAAGCTCACTGGCAGGGTTAGCTTCATGTCAGGGTGATAACCACTAACCAGCTGTTTTCCAATCCATGAACGTGGATCACAGGGTCAGTTTTACAATTTCATTTTTTTTTCACCTTCAAGGCCATTATTATATTTTCTCATGTGCATATTGCAAAGGAGATTCATTAAAGCACATCACAGCACAAAAACCATACCAGCTGCTCCACCAAATATTACTGATTATTGTAAAATAAATCATAAATATGAAAAGTAAAGGCTTCATTTTAAAAATAGTAAAAAAAACATTGCAGGGTGTACCCTGCACATGTTGGTTTTCACGTAAAAAAAAAAAGTCTCGCGTATTCTGGCATCACGTGACAGTTTTTACTTCAGATGTAAAAATTTCAATGTCTAGATGAAGTGTATTTTTGTTCACGTGAACTTTTTCACATTTTCACATGCCATTATATCGCCGATATGTCAATATTTGTTTCACATGCAAAGAGACAATTCACAGGTGAAAATGTCAATGGCAAATTTCACATGTTCATGTAGGACAACCAACATGTGTCCAAAAAGCACACGTGCTTTGAATTCACATGTGCGGTTTCACATGTGACTTTTTTGTAAGGGGACAGACCTAGCTGCTCTGTTAAATATGGTGTTCAGCAGGCCAGGATCTGGACTTCGTTTGATGCTCTGTCATGTCTTCAGTTCATTGAAGTTGCACACAAGTGGGGACAATCAGTAGCACAGGTTTTAAATATGCATTTCCTTATTATCATAATGATTTCATTGGCTGTCAACTGCACCCCTGGCTCCGAATAGGGAACCATTGTGTCTCAAAGCAATCACAGCTTCTGTAAATTTACAAATCAATTTTGTTCACCAGGACAAAGAGTTTGTGTGGCATGGAGTTACAATTTAAGAGTCACCCCTAATGGTGTTAGCTGAGCACACTGACGTACAGTAGATGCAGATGAAGGCTTTATTTCAGTTCAAGATGCTGCAGCGTAAGTGAACTATGGACCAGTGTAGTCATTGTGCTTCTGTGTACTCTTCTTAGAAATCAGCGTCGTAAGTATCCTACTTGGTTGGAACAAAAGCCTCTACCTCTACCTCTAAAAAGTACTTGGCCAAGCACATTCCTACAGTATAATATTTCTATGTAATAATTCAAATACGCTTTGATGGTAGGTGCACATTCATAATATCATAATATCACGTACATCTTAAGTGCATCCATTTACAAAAAAAAAAAACAAGGGCACTTTGTATGGAATATTACAGCTAATGCTGAGAAAACTTTGGCTTCCATTCCTTGACTTGTATACCCTTAAGAAATTTTAAATACATTTTTTCAGCTATGTATTTTAGTGTCATTTTCAAGGGTTTTAAGGACAACTGTCAGTACAAAAAACAGCAATTCAGCAACATTTATTCTAACACTAATACTACCCCACTTAAAGGAATAGTTCACCCAAAAATGAAAATGCTGTCATTATCTACTCACCCTCATGCCAGTTCGAACACAGGTGAAATTTGTTTGTCCACATAACACACAGGGAGGTTGGCAGCACAACTCCATAGCAGCCTTCTCCAAAACAACTGAAGTCAGTAGGGTCCGGTTCTTTAGAGTTCCAAAAAGAGCAAACAATTACCATAAAGTTACTCCATACAGCTCATGCAGCACAATCCAAGTGTTCTGAAGCCAAACGATCGCACAGTGAGTGGAAAAGACCTATATTTACACCATTATTTAGCACAAATCTTCACTAGAGCTGGTGTTTTCAAAAACGTTCATGCTTGCGCGCACCCAGACCTCGCGTGTTCACGCTCTGCTCAACATGAACACGCAAGGCCAGAAGGAAGAAGGAAGGGAAGGTAGGAGGGAGAGAAGGAAGGAGGAAATGGAGCGGGTAGAGAGAGGCTGAGGGAAAGAAAGACAAAGAGAGACTTGCTGCCTTGAAATTGTTGACTGAAATAGCACTGAATAGTTAGGTCAAAGTTAATTAGTTGTTCTAACAATTCTAAAGCTGCGCTTGCACTTTGGACCCCCAAGTTACAGCAGGAGATAACTTTGAATTTTTTTTAAGTCTGAAGGACTTCGATACCCAGAAATCATGTAACGTGACTCCTAGGGCCTATATTTCTTCTTCTTTATGCCTGTTGGGGATGGTGGTGGTGTACTAAAAAACATCTTGCAGCAATATCACAGCAACCATTGTTGGTAAGTCCAGTTTTCTCTGGATGGAGCGCTCGTTTGCTGCTGTTTAGGAGACAGTCCATCATGAAGATAAAACCATAATTGCACAAATGGTTGCACAGTTGTATTTGGCGGTACAGGCTCTGCCCTCTAGGGTTCTCCTCATATGAATCCAAGCAGCATGCTAAAGATTCAGCAGGGAGCGCAATCAACCCTCCCAAGGGTTTACAGAACAGAACCCAGCACACACACATCACTGAGATATGGAATATACATAATGAAAGAGACAAGCCTACAGAAACATACCATTATAAGTATATTGATTAATAAGGAACCAGACAGGAGGGGGATGGGGTGGTGGAGCAGTAAGCAGCACAGCATTGTGAGTGTAGCAGGTAGGAACTGCAGGGATGAATGAGGAGCTGGCAGCTTAAATAGACTGTGTTGTATTTCACTCTCAAGTTTTGATTCGCCACTTACTGTGTGTGTAGAAGATTTCTATGCATTTCCCTCAGTAGGGGGATGGGACGCTCTCCCACTGTGTGATTTAGACTGATAAGACGAGTGTATTTTTACATAAACATCTGGCCTGGTGCAGCTTTAAGTCACAACTCATGAACTCATGATTACAAGTTGTGAAGCTAATAACTAGCAATCGTAAGCTGAAATCGGCAAACACATCTATATAGCTACAGTACATTGGGTTAATGATTAAAGTGGTGCGGGAGAAAGGGAGACTGATGGGGAGGCAGAAGGGAGGAAGGGAGGGAGAGAAGGGAGTAGGTGCAGTATAGATGGAAGGAATAAGTAGGGAGAAAGACGGATGGATGGATGGATGGATGGATGGATGGACGGATGGATGGATGGCAAAATAAGATTTAGACTGGAGGTGTAAGTCAATCCTGCAGACAGAGGGAGTTTTCATAGTAAAAGCAGAATTCTGAGAGGCTGGAGAAAAGTGCACAGTAAGGAGGCATTAAATCAACACACACACACACTTAGACACGCAGAAAGAAAGACATGCACACACAAACCCATATACTCATGCACACACCCACACACACACTCTCGCACAAGTGGAAAAAGAGACCTACTAGCTTGCATGTACAAAACACACACACCAGGTGAATTGAAGCCTCTAAATTGCCCATAGATGTGAGTGTGTTTGTGTGCAGTATGGTATATGATGTAATAAATGATGTATATGATGTAGTAGTATGGTATATAGGGATGTATGTATAAGATGTTATGTAAAAGCCCTTTGAGACATGCTTGTGATAAAGGGCTATATAAATAAACATGACTAGACTAGGCTAGACTAGACACACACACACCCTTGTGCCCCCCCACACACACATAGTACAACTTTTGCCTCTTTTTTTTCAACCCCTTTCCGTCTGCCGTTTGAATGCTGAAACAATCGCTTTTGCTCCGTCTGACGCCAGACTTCGGCTGGTGAATCTAAAAGTGCTTGAAAAAGTTGAGACAAAAGAAACAAATTGTACCCAGAATGTTCAGCCTCTCTGTAGCGCACGCACGCACACACACAGACAGACACACACACACACACACACAAACAAATTGATCTGCACTTTTAAACACCAAGTCCCTCGGAGGATCTTTGACTTTGATGTGTCATCCACTATTACCTGCACTATCTTTTGGTTTAAAATCAACTAAACCAGAAAACAAATGCAAATGGTCTGACATGCACAGACACACACACACACACACACACACACACACACACACACACACACACACACTCTGACTATTATACACGTAAGAAAGTGCGTGATCTGCACCACAGACAAAGGATATTAAGTTGCTATGACTCCCATCAACAGACCGGAGGCTATTTTACCTCAATCAATGTGTATATGTGTGCGTGTGTGTGTGTGTGTGTGATTAGCCTCATGGTGTCTTGTGTGATTATGATAATTAGCAAATTACAGGAAAGGATCAAGATTGCCATTCAGGCATCCACGACAGGTGATGAGGACAAAGTCAGGAATACACACACATGCATACACCCACACACACACACACACACACACAAACACACACACACAAACACGGCCCAAATGAAGGAGATAGTGGAGGAGAGAGCAATATATCAATGCAAATGCCAATGTCCATCTCCTAATGTCCCCATGAATATGAGGCAGTGGGTCGGAACCGTCCATACACAGTGTATAAATCAACGCTTAACGAGCCCTAACGAGCCTTAACGATCCTATAAGCCCTTGATTAGAGGTTGATTATCAGGACGGGGGGCCAGTGCAACTGGCTGCTTACTACTGGCCTTTGGCTGTTTGTATAGAATGGAGGGAGGGAGAGAGAAAGAGATTGTGTGTGTATGTGTGTGTGGTGGGGGGGTGGGGGGGTGCTGGGGAATTGAAGAAGGGAGGGAGGCAGAGAGAGAAAGGAAGAAAGTGAGAAAGAAAGTGATGGCGGTGCTTGGTGTGTGTGTGTATGTGTGCGTATGTGTGTGTGCGTACGTGTGTGCAAGCCCCCAGAGGAGAGGTGCAGACTTTGGGTGAAAATGTGTTTCCAATCCACTGGGCTTTGAGCAGGAAACAAAGGGGAATGGCAGTCACCCGTGAAACAAACACACACACACACACACACACAAGCTCAGACAACCTCTCCCTCTAACCTCTCTCTCCCTCTCTCTCTCTCTCTCTCTGTTTTTCTGTTTCTCTTCCTCCCCATGCTGCTAAAGACAGTGATTCATTGTCTGGTCTGAGATCAGAACGACATTTTGAATAAATATTAAGGGCATTCCCAGTCAAACTAACATATGCTTGGTAGGTCAGTCTTTGAAAGCTGATTTATTTCCCCAATGCAAATGCATCATTTGGTTGATTATTCCACTGGCAGCTGCGTGGGATTAAAATTCATAAAAAAAAAGGCAATCTTATTCAAATGGGCATTCCTGAACGGTGATTTGTCTGGTACAGTTAGGTTGGCTGCCATAATAAGTTTGATGATATGGAAATTAGTATGAGTTTGGTACATGAGACTCGCAAAGCTGAGGAGTCATTGTCATAAATGCGTCATTTGGCTGAACATCGTAGTGGCAGCTGTGTTGAACATTTCAACTTTCTCTAACTCCCGCGCATGAAATATCGCTCATTTGCATGGTAAGCATATTTAAATTCTAGGGCAGCTATCTTAAGTATACAAGAAGAGTATAAAAAAAAGTGCTCACATCCAACATATTGTAGGTCAGGTGCTAGATATAAGTAGACTTGAAGCGCAAATGGATACAAAATAAATCCTCACACTGGATTCAAGCTCCCAATCCTTTATTGCAACATTTTGACCAAAGAGGTCTTTGTTTGTCTGAAACGCTGCAATAAAGGATTTGGAACTTGAGTCCTGTCATCTCAGCTTTATCCATGCAGATTACCATGATAGAGCTCTGTGGGCCTTAGGCTTTATTTTGCTATCTTGCTGCTGTGACTGGGTCACTGTTATGACTACAGATACCCACAGCTCATCCAGGTACTTGTCAGGTGCAACTAATCATCATCCACTGTATATGTATATGTTGACAGTGGATTGCCAAATAAACAATAGAGTCAACATATACTATTAGGTACAAGTAGGAACCTCTTACCGCAATGTCCTCCTGGGAATATTCATTTGAAAAAGTGTAGACTATGGCCAGGAGGGGATGCACCTGGCCAGCAACAATGTTTAGGTACACTGTGGTGTTCAAATGATGCTCTTTTCGTACTAAGGGGCCTTATGCGTGCAAAGGAAATATTCCCTACACCATTGCACCACCACAAGCAGCTTGTTGACACCAGGCTGGATGGATCAACATGGATTCATGTTGTTTGTCTGACCCTGCCATCAGCATGTTACAAGAAACCAGGATTTGTCGGTCCAGGAGGCATTTTTCTCTTCAGTCAACCGGTTTTGGTGTTCACGTGCCCACTGCAGCTTCATCTTCTTGTTTTAGCTGAGAGGAGTGGAGCCCGGCATCGTCTTCTGCTGCTGTATAGCCCATCTGCTTCAAGGTTGGATGAGTTGCGCGTTCTGAGATGCTCTTCTGCACATCATTGATGTATTGAGCTGTTATTTGCATGTACTTGTGGCCTGCCTGTTAGCTTGAACGAGTCTAGCCATTCTCCTCATTCTCCATTCCGCCCTCAAGACTAGTTCATCACTTCATTCTCAGTAAACTCTAGACACTGTAGTGTAGAAAACCCCAGGAGGACAGACATTTCTGAGATGCTGGTACGGGTGAGTCTGGTACTAACGACCATACCGTTCAAAGTCACTTGAATCACAGGCAAACAACCTCTCGACCCTGTCTGCATGCTTTATACGTATGCTTTATTTAAACATGACTCACTGTCTGGAGGAGTGGGCTATTTGTGTAAACAGGAAGGTGTACCCTAATGCAGTGGCCACTGAGAGTAGCTTACATTATGACAAGCCAACCACAATACAAAATAAGTGTAGTTTACTATATATGGTTTAGAATCTAAAAGTGGCAGATAAGTGTGTACCTTTCTGGTATGTCTTTTCAGCGCTGCCTCTTTGTAAGGATCTATTTGTAAGGATCTCCCTCCAACATCTTCACAATCTAACAAACTGGGATGATTAATGGCAGAATCCTTGTTTTGATGATTCTGTGATCTACACTGAAATAATGAATGAATGAATGAATGAATGTTATTCCAAAAAAGATGGTGGCAGATTTGGAAGAGAATCTGGTAGAATTAATTTGAGGCTACTGGCATACTGTATGTATGATACCTCATCGCCACGGCATGCTGACAGGAATGCTGTAGAAAATGGAGTGACATTTCCAGGACTCTACAGACTGACATTGACACGCGATGGCAGCAGTGATGGAAGAAGTGTGGAGCAAAAAGAAGTGTGTGCAGCGGCGATGCTGTGCAGGGCTTTGGGCAACCGGACATCCTTCAGCGGCTGGGATGGTTGTCTGTCTATATTAACCATCAGACAATGGAATCAAATTTCCTGGTATGGTCTAATTAAATTCATCGGTCTTTGGAAATGGGTGGAGTAGAATGATCTTAGTGCTCCTTGTTGCTTGCTGTTTGTACTTGTAGCCTTCAACCATGGAAGACCGGGAGCAGGATGAGGTCGGCTCAGCAGACCCCGCTGGTATTCCCCACCCAGACCCCATCCCCACCCTCATCACCTTCTTCTTCCCTGCCATCCACCTCCTCCCAGCCCTCACCCTCAGCTCAATCCCCTTGTCCTCCCAGAGGGAAAATAAGAAAAATTGAGGCAAATGATGGGCCCATTCTCGAGCGACTGTGGGAGATCAGGGAGGAGAATGCCACTAACAGCAACATGCATACATGCATCATTTTGCAATTATCTGTGCATGCGCCCAGGATTCCAAAGGTTGGTGTCTCCTTCAACCGCTTGCCTCCATTCTCCTGGTAGAACCTCTCCTGATTAGATGACGGTGTCCACCAGAGCACTTGGGATGTACCTGCAAGGCTCTGTGTTGCACAATAAATTATGCAGCGCCACACGGAGACACAAGGCCTGTATTCAGTCATTCACACACACAGTTCATTCAGCCTATTACTACCCAATAAGCTTACATTCGTCTGACCAGATCTGACACTGACTAGAATCATGTCATTGTGTAACCATAAAGGAGAAGGTTTTAGATTGATCATCCACACCGGTGTGCAGATACGTTCCAAATGGTTAACTCCAAGAAATAAATTAGTGTCTATTAAGATATGTGTGTTATGAAGTAATGTGAATACTTTTGAGGGATTTATTATCTGTCATAAAAATGTATCTGCAATAAAAACATTTTTCTATCCGGAGGCTAGGGGATGGCAACTGCCATCCTCTGCCACCCCTAAATGACACCTATGATTGCACCCTCTTTATTTTCACATATAGTAATGAGACTGTGATGATTTCATTTTTTGGGGAAAAAACATGGACTGCACTTCAATGTCATCAATAAGTGAACTACATACTATACTGTGCTTGAATATTCTGATGGAGAGTCCTTCCAGCACCCTAAATATTCATTCATTCATTCATTCAATCAACAGGGACATTGCACAACAGAAGATATTGCACCAGAGTATAGCCGGAGGCTGATGTGCATTGGAAGTCTCTGGGCATGAGCCATCAACAACTTGAAATAGGTTAACTGTAGTACAATAGCCATTCAAATAATACAAATGCAATTTGATCTGTAACTGCCATCCCACAAAAATGTATTGATGCTGACAGATTGTTGAAACTGCTGCTCTAAATAAAAACAAATTAATAGGCAAATAGTCCAGCAGGCACACCACTCACCTGGATATGGTCTCATGAGGTTGATCCTCAAAAGGAAAGCCCCAGGAGAACACATAGGGGCTCGGACTCTGACTGCCAGGGAGGACACTAGGAGCTGGAAGGGGGAGTTGGCCATCAGTTATCAGTTAGCTGGGAACCAAAGGGGCTTCTGGAGACTCTGTGGAGACACTCTCATGCCCACTCTCACGGTCAAATGCACCAACATCCACATAGGTAAACCTGTATCTCGCATTGCAGGCAGCCATCAGTACAACTGAGAAGTAACTTTTATAGTTATAAATGTCACTGCCGGAGTTTGCTGGTGCTTGAATCCTGACATGCTTTCCGTCGATTGCACCTAGACACAATCGAAAGTTCCAAAATCTCCAGATATCTTGGGTAATCATCTTCCATTGTGCCTCCAATGGAAAAGCGACAACAGTGCACTCCAAGTGGCCTGGCACACCTCTGTTACAATACTGCACACCGTCATGGTGTCCAACATGTAACTAGCCACCAATGCCTGCTGACTGATCCCTGTCAACAAGTGCCTCAGTGTGACAGCCAGCGTCTGAGAGGCATCCACTGGACAGCAGTGTGTCTTGACATGGCTACAGGCACAATACGGTGAAGGAGGTTGTCAAATCTGGATGCTGACATCCGAAAATATTGGAAATGCCTCTCTTCATCTGACTGGTGCATTGGCAAAAGGAGAGAATAATATACTCCATCTTGCGTTCTTGACCTATTTAAAGCTCTCTTTTTGCATTGATGGAGAATGCATAAAAGCACACATACGCGAGTTTGAGATTAAGAGCTTGTGCTAGCGTACGCATTCCTTGTGTGGAGTATGTAACGGGCCTAAGAGTGTATGTGTGGACATGCAAAGCAAAGGATACCTGAATGCAAAGTACATACAAAGTAGATCCTCAGTTGAAACTTTGATAATGAAGAAAACACTTGCGCACGTACATAAACACACAAGCACACACTCATTAAAAGCTAAAGGCTTCACCCTGCTCCTTAAGATAGTTTTTCATCACATTACATCCTGAGACCGCCCGCTGTTCCTCCTCCGTTTGATTGTAATTGGCTTAATAACTTCAGAACGCAACCCTGTTTTCTCCAATTAAATATATGTTGTCCGGGAATTTTCAGTAATTATTGACAGCTCTTACACAACCTGAGGTAAATGGCTGAGTCAAAGTGGTACTAATGAATGGGGGTGAGTGGAAGCATGTGTGTGTGTGTGTGTGTGTATGTGTGTGTGCGTGCGTGACAGAGATGGAAACAGAGACACCCTAGCGAATGAAATCCATCAGTGAAATTATTATTCTCATCATCAAAACCCCTCAGATACATACAGAACATAATTAGTCTATAGAAAGGGCCTGTTTAACTCACCATTCCCCTACTATTTTTTCAACTGATCCTACAGTCAAATGGTTTAGCTCAGGATTCCATACACATCCCAAGCATATTCTGAACACATTTGGAGAAATTCTACTCTGATAATCATCAAACTGTTAAAATCTCCTTTCCCACGTTTCCCTATTTGTGAAAGGCAGATGTGACAAATTTGACAATTTCTGTTGTGATCTCATTGAAAAGCAGATGAATAGATTATTTTCACATACAAGAGACATTTACCTAGTTGCTAGTAAAACAATATGTCTCCAGCAGCGAGAAGTGTATACAGCTATGGTATCGCCACACTGGGGATTTGCTACCTGTAGCATCTGGAAGAGACACTGGAGAACCATGATTGTGTTGATGAGGTGAGACCCTTTCAAAGAAACAGATGTCAAACACATGTCAAACAAAAGTATGACGCATCGACGTCAAACACACACGCACCATAAAAGGTACACAAGGTACACTGGAGTCATATCACACCGCTTTCTTGTTACTGCAGTGAGGCAATGTGACAGGAAGTTGTCCGCAGGGAAAGACAACTACATTTCCCATAATCCTAAGGGAGGAGGGTTAGACAGCTAATCGTCCAGACATCTGGAGTGTGTTTGTGTGCGTTAATGTGTATACGTATGAGTGCGTGGAAGTGAGAGAGAGGAGACAGAAATAGATATACAGTGTGTGAGAGACCCTTAAAAACGATGTGTCATTTTCAACATATCTATGTGCCTAGATTAGGACAACATTGTCCTAATCAACATATATGTTAACAGCAATATACTGTATGTTGTTTCAATATATGTCCCAAACTGCTGTAGACACAAAGATACACTCGGTCAATAGCACCAGGTAGGACTCCCTTTTTGCCTCCAGAACAGCCTGAATTCTTTGAGCCTTCATGGATTCGACAAGGTTCTGGAAACGTTCCATAGGGATCTTGGTCCATTCTGACTTGATAGCATCACTCAGTTCCTGCAGATTCTTCCCGTTCCACCTCATCCCAAAGGTCTCTATCGGGTTGAGATGTGGGGACTGAACTAAAATCACTGTCATGTTGCTGGAACCATCTTGAGACAATACGTGCTTCATGATATGGTGCATTACCCTGCTGGAAGTCTTCATTTGAAAAAGGGTAGACTGTGGCCAGGAGGGGATGCACCTGGGCAGCAACAATGTTACGCTGTGGTGTTCAAATGATGCTCCATTGGTACCAAGAGGCCTAATGTCAGCTAAGAAGACATTCCCCACACCATTACACCACCAGCAGCAGTCTGTACTGTTGACACCAGGCTGGATGGATGCATGGATTCATACTATTTATGTATAAATCTCACGCTCAACAAACCAGGATTCGTTGGACCAGGCAACATTTTTCCACTCTTCAATCACCCTGTTTTGGTGATCACATGCCCACTTAATGTTTTTGTTCTTAGCTGTGAGAAGTGGAACCCTGCATGGCCCTCTGCTGCTGTAGCCCATTTGCTTCAAGGTTTGATGAGTTGTGTGTTCTGAGATGCCCTTCTGCACATCATGGTTATACTGAGGTGTTATTTGCACACTTGTGGGCTACCTGTTACCTTGAACAAGTCCTGCCACTGTCTTCTGACCTTTCTCATTCAGGTATTTTTGCCCTCAGGACTGCTCCTGAGCAGATTTTTTAGGGTTTATCGACCATTCTCTGTAAACTGTAGACCCTGGAGGAACGCCATTTCTGAGATATTGGAACCAGTGCGTCTGGTGTCAACGATCATACCACTTTCAAAGCTGCATAAATCACTTAAAGGAATAGTTCACTCAAAAATGAAAATTCTGTCATCATCTACTCACCCTCATGCCAAATGAAACACAGGTGAAATTTGTTAGTCCATATAACACACAGGGAGGTTGCCAGCACAACTTCATAGCAGCTTTCTCCAAAACAACTGAAGTCAATGGGGACCAGTTCTTTAGAGTTAAACAAAAAAAAAAGCCAAACAATCACACTGTGAATAGAAATACCTATAGACCATGATTTGTTGCAAATCAATCAGCTGTAGTTAAGATTTGCACTAAATTATGGTGTAAATATATGTCTTTTTGTAACTCTGAAGAACTGGTCCCCACTGACTTCAGTTGTTTTGGAGAAGATGGCTATGGAGTTGTGCTGGCAACCTCCCTGTGTGTTATATGGACAAACTTCACCTGTGTTTCAACTGGCATGAGGGTGAGTAGATGATGACAGAATTTTCATTTTTGGGTGAACTATTCCTTTAACATTTAGTCAAATGGTAACTGAACTGCGACTGGTACCCAATAAAGTGGACACTGAGTGTACGCTGAACGAAACAACACTATTTTGAGGGTTAGAGTGAGTCAGACTCAGAGAGGGGAGAGCAGGTGGGGGGAGAGGAAGGACAGTGGCAGAGAGAGATAAAGACGGACAGAGATGTAGACAGATTAATGGCCCACAAAAAGCCCATTGCAGAACATTGTCATAATTGAGTTCAGCTGTCAGCACGAGGAGCCCGAACACCTGTGACTGACTGTGTCCAACATCATTTGACAACCCAACAGGGGAAAACATGACAGTCGCAACACACAGAAACCGATGATCAGCTATTCCACAGAGGAAGGAGACACACACACGTACACACACGCACATAGAGAGATACAAACACAATGCAAAGGCCTAACGGTATTATAACTGGTAATGATGGTTCAATAATGTAACTGACTTCAACTGTAGAAGCTTGTTAATGCCCTCTCCAACACACACACACACACACACACACACACACACACACACACACACAAACTGCAGAGGACATTGCAAAAACATGACACTCTCCCTAACAGAGCTGGCAGCAATGGTTCAGTATCTCTATGAAGTTGTCATAGTAGTTATTGGATGTTCCATGGGGTGTGTGTGTGTGTGTGTGTGTGTGTGTGTATGTGTGTGTGATTGCCTGCATGTCTATATCAGTGTATGCCGGTGTATGTGTGTGTGTGAGTCAGTGTGTGCCTGTGTCTGAATGATCAATGCTTTCTAGTCCTAGAAACCAAGAGTGGAAAAGTTGGCGACAGAAAGAAAAACAAGATGTATAAAAGTTATTGAGCGTCTCTCCTCCTCCGTTCCTCCTTCCCTCCCTCCCTCCTTCTATCTTTTATTTTTGCCGTTAGATTATTCCCTCCATCTCCTCCCCCTTCGTCCTCCTGCTTCACAAAATAAATGAGAGAAAACAAACACATTTAGCAGTTATTGTCTCTCTCCCTCTCCAATCCTTGCAATAAGACGAGCTAGTGGTAAAAATACACACACACACACACACACACACGTATACACACTCATGCCTGCATACATTTGCACGCTCAGACACACACACACACACACACACAAATATACTCTCTCATACTCTCATAGCACAGACATTTGCACGTATACACATCCCCTCACACACACGTACACACACCCACACACACACACACACTCACAATCAGCAACTTGGATGGTGCTATAAACACATTGATAAAACCATTTCTATAATAAGCCGTGTTTGTCAAAATGTCATCCCCAGGCCCCGCGGCCATTATCACTGCTTCAACATTTATAGTGGCTCTTTAAATAAACGGCCCAGGCCTTCATGGCCCACACTGATACCCATCTCAACACCCACACACATGCACACACACACTCATACACACACATTCTCCCTCACTGGTACATCTCCGACTGTTACACTGCAGCCTTAATGGGAATCTCCTCTGTGCTACGACTCAGCTCCTTTTTGTTTTTTTTCTTTTTTTTCAACTATTGGCCATTGTCAATTGACTGTCATGTCATTTATCTGAACTTATCGCCTGAAAAAAATCAAAGAGGGGGAATGGGTCGGAGAGGGGCAGGGTGGAGGGTTGGAGCCTTTTTTTTTTTTTTACGTTTATTTATCCAGGGAAAATCAACTGAGCACCATGCTATTTTCCAGCAACACCCTGTTTCACAGTCACACAGTAGCACACACATTCACACTGGGGGCTGCCCAGTGTAACCACAATTACACTGGGATATGGGAGTACAGGAAAGAAAAGAAAGGAGGAGTGAGGCTGGAGAGAGGTGAATGGAAGCGTGGAAAAGAGGGGAAGGGATGAGGAGAAAAGCAGGAGGAGGAGTTGGAGTAGAGGGAGGAAAGAGAAGGCAAGAGAGCGGGAAGGAAGAGGCAGGAATGGAGGCACTGCTGTATATAGCAGTGGGACCCACAGACGTGTTATTTTGTGTAGTTTGTACAGTGATAAAACGTAGAAGTGAAGTGATAAAAGAACACCGTGATAAAATACAATGATTCTTTTTTATAGCATAACAGTTTGTTGTCACACTGCACACAGTGTAGTTAGGTTCTGCACCTATCGCTCCCACTGCAGAATAATCCATTGAAACAAGCCATTTAATCTGGTATTGAGTTTTAAAGGAGCAATAAGTACGATTTTTACTGCTTCATAGCACAAAATGACCATAATATATCTGCAGGGGGTTGAAAGGGTTGTGGATCAATACCAATGACTGAACCATTACTTCCCAGTTGCTGCTTTCAAAACTCACTTTCCGGTCCGTACTCCGTTTTGGAACAAAAACTCCTCACCCATTGGAGTTTCAAGATTTTCACTTGTTTCAACTAAATTTCTCAAAGTGAAATTACACTGGAGTCAAGTGGAATTGACTCTCTGTTTCAGGCCATATTTATTAGCATGTAAACGCTAACAGCCTTGAAAGTTTTAGATAGTCCTACACCTCCATACCTCCAGACCATGGTCCAGTCCTACACCCCGATACCTCCAGACCATGGTCCTGCCTTACACCTCCATACCTCCAGGCCATGGTCCAGTCCTACACCCCCATAACTCCAGACCATGGTCCAGTCCTACACCCCCATAACTCCAGACCATGGTCCAGCCCTACACCTCCAGACCATGGTCCAGCCCTACACCACCATTCTCCCAGTCCATGGTCCAGTCCTACACTCCCATACCTCCAGTCCATGGTCCAGTCCTACACCTCCATACCTCCAGACCACGGTCTTACACCTCCTTACCTCCAGACCATGGTCTAGCCCTACATCTCCATACCTCCAGACCATGGTACAGCCCTACACCTCCAGACCACGGTCTTACACCCTCATACCTCCAGACCACGGTCTTACACCCCTACCTCCAGACCACGGTCTTACACCCTCATACCTCCAGACCACGGTCTTACACCCTCATACCTCCAGACCACGGTCTTACACCCTCATACCTCCAGACCACGGTCTTACACCTCCATACCTCCAGACCACGGTCTTACACCTCCTTACCTCCAGACCATGGTCTAGCCCTACATCTCCATATCTCCAGACCATGGTCCAGCCCTACACCCCCATACCTCCAGACCATGGTACAGCCCTACACCTCCAGACCGTGGTCTTACACCCCATACCTCCAGACCACGGTCCAGCATTTACTCATCTTTAATCATAGGCAGAACACTCATCTCAGTAGCTCAAGTTATCTTCTCTCCACTCAATCATATATCCTCTCCTAAAAATAAAGAAAATCCATTCTATGTCTTCTTATTGTATTCGTCTTGGCACTTCGCTCTTACATGATTGTTCTATGGTCACAGGAATATTGTAAGGGCACTAAGGCCCTGAAATTTGGAGTCCTTATTTTATGTTGCTTGTAATTTTGGTGACCTAGTAATTGCTTATTCAACTATTGCACTCATTTTAAGTCACTCTGGATAGGAGTTTTAGCTAAATAATAGGGTATATTTGATCACCCCTCAGTTGATTTCTGCTATATCAAACAGCAGATTTTCCTGAGAGCTTCATGAGATTATGTGATCTTTCTTCTTTCCCACAAACACTAGCTTGTTTATAAGAATAGAATGTTGTTGAAATTGAAATAAATATAAATGATTGTACAGCTTAATGCTTCAATTATCGCTTGTTACTTTCTGGTGTTGATTTTGGGAAATATGAAGCCTGTAGACTAAATTGCCAGGCTTAGTAAACTGGCAACACTGAGGACTGATAATGAAGAGCTGTCAAGAAATAGAGCGATTATCCAGACAAATAATTTCTTACAACACCCTCAACACCACCACCCACACACCCGCCTACATACTGTATATACAGACACATACTGACAAGCACTCACACACTTCATAATTGATTGTACTGGTCCCTGTTATTACTTAGAAATGTTAATGTTTCATTTGCAAAGGTCTTAAGCTAATAAGTTGCTATTCAGCTATATTTTATTCAATGACAGCTCAGTTTAACTGAGTTTAACTTTCATGCAAGCAATTATTTTAGAAGAGTGGGCATTCTTTTTTTGGACATTTAAAGATGAAAATGAGGTTTCCATGTAAACAACGTGGATTTGTTTACATTCATAATTTCACTCGAACAGACATAGAGGATGTTGTTAGACCTCAATGACTATGTTGAATAAATTTATTACCTTCAAAGACATTCGGAAAGTCTGAATTTTAAATGTTTACAAGGCTACAGTGTTTGCATCCTGATCACTGTGCAGTGGTTTGGAGAGGAAGTTCCGCTCCTTCATTTGATTGACGGCCTTAGTTGTAGACATTTCAGGTAACTGTACCAGCTACTTCACCCATTGGCACATCATTTACTAGAATTTCTAGCTCAAAATAGGATTGTAACACAAGTAACATAGTTAGACTAGCTAGAAAGCTAACTTACCGGTCGAGTAACAAGAATGCTAACTTCACTTTTCTCTACAGATCCAAAGCTTCTCCAGTATTAATCCTTTTAGAGAGGAAAAACAACCTTGAACGGCTCCCTCTCCACACAGTATTGTGTACTACGTCACCTCCTTGCTCGTATGTCCTCGTGTGTGTGTTTTAAAACCATGTGATAAGCGTTTTTGTTGTTGCATCGGACCGACTTTGCTCATTAGCGCTACTAGCAGCCGGAAACTCCGTTGGTCATCTTTAATTTTTTGGGGAAATTTTGTTGGAGAAAGGTATGCTCAAATATGCTCAAAGAAATGACTAAAGTCTTCCTCTTCTTGTTTGTATGCAGGAAAGAGGGTTTTTGAGGACAACAGTACCTCTGAGGGCAAACATCCAACTTGTTTGAAGTCGTTGTACTTCACTCTTCATCTCTTTTTCATGCAGGCCCAGCTAAGGATGCGAAGCAGCAGCAAACAGTAATGGATAATGGCCCGACTTCCTTAAAACATTATCTGCTGCAATAGTCTCAGCTTTATTGTTTGAATAAATCCTGTCAAGGGCCTACAACCGTGTGTCGCATCTAAAGAGTTAAATTTATTGCCTTTGCTGCTACTGAGATGTACCGTATTCACTCACACACTCAGACACTCAAGTGCTTCATGGTGTGATATATGAATATACTATATGTGTGTGTATACAGTATGTGCTTGTATGCATGTATGTATGTGTGTGGTGTGTGCCTGTGCCAGTGTTTTATTGAAAGAAATTATTGGCCCCACTTTACAACTTTATGAGGGCATTATGGGTAGCTTCCAGTCAAAATGAGATCTTTTTAGAGGCTTGCCCTGAGGTCAAACCTGAAGGGATCCGCAGAATATTAACAAAGTCAGACCAGGAAACGGGAGCGGACGAGAGGTGAGGGAGGGCGAAAAAAAGAGAAGGAGAATACTTTTGTGAGAATTTGTGAGACAGGAATAGAAAGAGGAAACGGTAAAATGAATTAAAAAAAAAAGTGATTGCATATTTATTTGAGCATATGCCATGCCTGCATGTGTGTAGAAACATACGATCAAGTAATTACTTACTTTGTAGTGCAGATACACACATACACTGTGAGAGAGAGAGAGAGAGAGAGAGAGAGAAAGGGAGAGAGAGAGAGAGAGAGAGAGAGAGAGAGAGAGAGAGAGAGAGAAAGGGAGAGAGAGAGAGAGAGAGAGAGAGAGAGAGAGAGAGAAAGAAAGGGAGAGAGAGAGAGAGAGAGAAGGTTTAGTAGCCTATAGCCAATCACATACTGTAAACGCCAGCCTGCGATTGGGCCATTTATCACAATGCTAAATGCAACACACTCTATTAATAACTTACGTCTCTGACACACACACACACACACACACACACACACACACACACACAAAGTGGTTGTGAATTCTATGCTCATCATCTCCTGTGTTAACATTCGTACATGCAGTGTGTTTACATTCACCAAACAGAGAATTTCTAATATAGAGAGTTTCATTCCACCATCTGAAAAGTCGCGGCACAACCACTCATACAAAATGATGGTGTTTAAGCAAATGTCACCATCAAACATTATGGAAATTATTATCTGTCAAAAGACATTTATACAGAAACCTACCAACATGGTTAACCTTTTAAAACATCAAGGTTGCGACGTGACTCATCGAATTCCATTTGTCAAACTTTAAAGGTAAGACGGGCTCAGCGGAGATATGAAGGAATGAGGTGTTTACGTTTGGTCAAATATTTTCCCTGAAGAAAAATATTTAAGCGTGGTCAAATGTTTTTCCTGAAGTAGAATATTTTTGGTAAGTCATTCAGAGAAGACAGTACAGGCCGAAAAAGACGATTTTTCAGGCGTTTCAGATGATCCACTGCACTGTTTACTGCAGAACGATAGGTAAAGGTCCCATATGTTTGTGCAAAAAAAACCTTAATCTTACTCCTAAATTGACTATGTTATCCTGAATCCACCAGAGAGAATACCGGCTAAACCTGATGATAGCAGAAAATCCCATTACTCTTTCAAATGCAAGACAGTGCAGTTGAGGCCCTCAAAGAGCATTTCAAAGAAATTCACCATGGCTTCAGAGATCCCATTTGAAGCTACCGATGCACTCAAAGTGAAATTTACTCTGCAACTAATTTTGGAAAACTCTATGAGAAAGCATGCCAATAATTGTGACAGATTCTTTTTTTTTTTAAATACAGGTTCCCATGCAGTGAAAATAAGCAATTTTCTGAATAATTGCCTCGAAGCAAAAACAATTTTACAAGTTTCTGAGCAATACCTTCTCAATACTTGTTATTTCCGACAGCCTTTTTATTGCCCATGACCATCTATCCCATCCAACATAGCCATACAAAGTTGAATGCAATGTGTGATATGTATAAATTACTATTGTATGCTGTTGCACTGTATGTGTTAGTGTGTCTCGTAGGCAAATCCCTGCGCACTTATTATACTCAGTAAAGTGATCGTTATTTTCTTCGCATTTTAATCAGGTGCAACTTTACAGCCAGTAACATAACAACTTGAGATGTCTTAATCATCATAGTCCTGAAACGAATATTTCAGTAGAGTAACATCTTCTGCCATTGCTCTTTCAGTTAGACTTTCCAGGGCAAACCGACCACTCAGCTCAATGGAAGGAGCAGCGTAATTAAGTGCATCACTTGTCTCATTCTGTCTCTCGCTCTTTCTCACTCACATTAAGTGGCAGATTTCGGTAAACACATTTAAAACGGGGCCATTTGCTGCCTGCGGCTAATTGTGAGATTGTTCACCAGTGCGAGTGAGTTATGTTGAGTTATTAGTCTTTGACGACACACTGTACGGGCAAGATGGCTTCTTTTAGGAAAGCGCGCTAATGTGGAAAACACATTCTAATGGGATGTTTACCTGCAAGTCTTTGCTTTATAATGATGTTGTCTTCTGCCGAGGTCAAGTTTAATTGGTAAACAAAAACTACACGTTAATGCACCCACACACAGAAACAGGTGGGTACAACCTCACATACAGTATATACAGTACAGTATGCACAAATACACGAGGGTAAGCAAAAATATATACAGATATACAGGAGCATGAGGGAACACACACATTGCACAGTTTGCGCTGGGAAAATGTGTCCAGGGAGATTTCAGTTTTTCTGAGAAATGGAACACAAAAATGTTTTTGTCATATATATCATTTGTGTCTGTATTGCACTGGCCTATAGGAAATATACAGTATGGAAAAATGATTGTATCAAGGCAAATAGATTTATGTTTGAATGTCAAAAACTTTCATTCATGAAGTGTTGGTGTAATAAATTATACATTACTCGTTACTTTTTTTGAGACGTGCGATTCTGAAAGGGGTGAGATGACTCCCACCCTGAACCCCTGCGAGAGACCGGTGATCAGGTGGTTCACAAACAGATCTGTCCCACCCAGGTCTGGGTGGCAGGACAGTTCTGAGGCGAGAGCTGGGACGTCAACGGGGGTGGATGGATGAATCTCCAAAATTTCTTGGAACCAGCCTGGCCCTCCTTTTTGGGGAATTGTCTTGGAGGGTGGATCCAACGGGGGCACACTGAGCGAGGATGCGCCTCCCTGCAAGCGCTACAAATGTGGAGAAAAATGCAGTTTGGGTATGTGCATACTCCTTCACTGAAGTTATTGCAGATTGCCATGTTGTTATGGGAATGCACCTGCTGTCCGTGACGATCAGTCTGACCAGGGAAGAGGAGAGGGGGGGCTTGCAAGAGGGGGGGTGGAGCTGCTGGACTGGAATGGGACCTTCGGGCACAGAGGGGCCGAATGCTCCGCATCACCGCATGAGAAGCAGGTCAGAGCTTGGTAGTCAACTACTAACATGACTAGAAGTTCGATGTCTAGAATGGACCAATTTAGGCGGATGTTGGACAGGGACATACATAGGGCTGCCTTGCTGGAAAAAGCTTTGTGATATTGGTAAAAGATATTCCTTCCATATTTCACGTTGAGATCACCGTTGAGTGCCAGATAGCCATCCAGTTCTAGGCGGCGATCGGGATAAACGGAGCAGATGACGTCACGGTAGATCCCGAAAGCAACTACGAACTCCCCTATGGACAAGTCTCTGGACAGACGGGGATCGGAAGATTTTAATACGCTTATGTCCTGGCCACCTGTAATCTTCTTACTACACTCGGGGGATGGGAGGATGATACTGACTAGGTTGATATCTCTACCCTGCAGAATTTGGGACCTTAGCCTGGATGAGATACAGGATGAGTGCCTGGGGGTCCCGTCGGGCCGGCTGAGGGTCCCGGCGGGTCGGAGCAGGCGGCGATGGGAGCGGATGAAGCTGCTGGAACGGGCGCCGGGGTGGATGAGCCATTTTTTTGGCGCTTTGCTGGAGCCCGGCCTGGGGAAGACTTTCAGCTCCTCTTCCAGCCTCGGGGAGCCAGATTGAACTCCAAGGAATGTGAAGCCTCGGTCGCTGGTGCAGAGATGCCCTCCGGGGCTAGGTTGACCAGTTCTTGCAGTGGTGAAGCCTGGAGCCCCGGAGATGGAGAAATACCTCTCTCTGTGAGCTGGGCGAGGATTTGAGAAGCGTCGGACTGAAACCCAGAGGGGATGCGCTCTGCGATGCGGGCGCTTCGATGGCGATTGGAAGAGCTGGTGGAGGCTGATTCTACTGCGGCCTCTTGCAGACTTGATCCCTGTAGTAGGAGCTCGTCCTCAGATTCGAACATGGCGAGCACTGCTACGGGGAAGGAAAGATTGGCGAAACAGCTGGAAATGACAGCGACTGAAAGACAGCATACACATTCATGAGTAGCGCAATGACATAGTAGATGACGTGTATATCCTCTCGACCACTTAGATCATTGGTTCTGCGAGGAGGGAAAGTGATGGCTTGCTCAGATTGGTTCTTTGAAAGCGAGGGAATACGTTGGTTAATGGTGATTGGTTAGAGAGAAGTTTGAATGAAACTAGAGACAGGGGCGGTGTTAAGTAGTCTTTCTGATTGAAATTACGTAATACTTAACTTAGCTGCACTACTTAATACATTACTCTACACCCTAAAATTATTATGCTAGGCTTACTTGTGTTCATTGGGCCAATAAATATTGTAAACCTAAGCCCACATTACCAGCAGAAATAGTCTATATTATGACGGACACTAAATCTTTAAGGTTTTTAAAGGATAATTCCAGTTTTCAGCCTGGGCCTTATAGCTTTTGCCATCATGACGACGGATTGTGTTGAAAATTTCATCACTTAATTCACTGTAGAGCGTTCATACCTTCAGGTTGCCAGGAGCGCTGTTGTCCAATACACACACACACGGGGCCAAAGTGGGAATCTCCAATAGTTGAATCAAACAAGTGATTAAAATACTACCTTTCAACACAGTAACACTCAGACTGCAATAGGACCTGCCTACTGCCAATGTCTGATTATCCATTGCCTGAAACTTGCGTATATTGGGGTATTAGATATGTTACTTTAACTAGCACTTTAGAGTCTTCGAGCCATCTGACTCACATGTCATTCCCATCTGCAATTTCATTTTGGTTTATTTGGTAAAATGTTACCTTACCTCGCTTTTCGTATTTTCCTCCCTTCCACCCCTCTGTATTTCCTTCTTTCTCTCTGCAGTTCCCTCCCTTTATCTTCCTTCCGCTCTTTTTTCTTTCCATAGTTCCCTCCCTCACCCTTTCTTCTCTGCTTTTTATGTATTTCCCTCCCACTGTACTTATATTTCCTGCTTTCTTTACTACTCGATTGTATTTCCCTCCCTCCCTATCACCTCTCATTTTCCCCTATCCCCCCTCCATAGCTCCTTCCCTTTCTCCCACCCCTCTCATTTTTTTTGCATTTCCCTCCCTCTCTCTTCCATCCTCTTCTCTTTAGATATCTCTTTCACTCCCTCCTTATTCTCCCTCTGTAGCTCCAAAACTTATACATTTCTTTCACCTCTGTCCTTCCTTCATGATATACTGTTAACATTTTTCCATCTCTTTCTGAGGCTTTGCAGTTGTGTCACAAATCTCCTGGCAACTATGGCTGCTGCCATCATGGAGGTCCATAGGAGAGGTGCACAAATAATGGCTAATAATATACTATATACTAATATACTATAACAACCAGGCTAGAAAGAGACAAATACCTGAAAATGATAGCGGTTGTTTGGGTATACATCCATTCAGTAATGTTACAATTAAAACGTGAATAATCTGATATGGTAAATTTGTCTCTAAATCCTGCTACAACAAAGGAAACTATTTTGCCTTTAGCATAGGCCCTGAGAGCAAATCGTTTGCTTTAGTGCTTCCCTCTGCTCTAAAACACTGAGTTGTAGCATGAAAGTGTTAGCCTGAACAAACAGTTTTTGGTGTCGTTAGCTAGCTAACTAGCCAACAAGCTAACTAGCCAGCAAGCTAATTTAACAAAGCAACTAATGATAATGTTAATATGCAACTATAGCCACTACTAATACTAACTACTAGCTAACATGAGCTAAATCATATGCGTCTACAACAAGAAAATGACTAATCAAATCCAAGAATGCCAAGTGGATACTTGTGTGTGTGGAGAACGATCTTCCCAAGTTGTCTTGGAGAAAACAAACTTCTCACAAGAACAAGAACAGAGAAGCATCTTTACAGTTTGAGGTTTAAGGTCTGTATGTTTGACATCGTACGATCAGTTAAGACGCACAGCTGTACATTTTCCCATCTGCTTAGATTATAGAATGTGATGCATTGTTCTCACAGTGAATCTTTGGGGCTTCTCATCTCGTTCTCGTCAGCCAAGTCACCATCCGATGCATCCTCGGTTGGTAAGTAAACTTCTGGGTTCTTTTGGGGTTTTTTTTTGTTTTGTTTTGGAATACTTTGGCCATTAGATATTATATCAAATTGATCACGGAGGACACAAGTATGCATACTGAAAAAGACCCATGGTCTTACCTAATGGTTAACTTAGCTGGCTAAGTAAAACTAAAAAGGCAAGGGGTAAGAGAGGAGTTAATATTATGTAGCCTAGCAGTCTTGCTACAAACTGAACAAATCTGCCCATACTAAGGATACTAAGGCTAGCTCACTTGGCACGTACACTTCCAGGATCTTTATCTGTCCTCCATCCTTCCATTCTTTTGTATCAGAATCATATTTCGGCCGTTTACTTATTACGCCAAATGTGTCATGGAGGACACGAGAATGCAAGTTGAGAAAGAGCCATTGATACCTGACCAGATAATATGGTTAGCTAGCTAACTAACAAGCTGACATTAGACTAAAGACAAAACTGAAAACCAGCACAGAAAGTAACCAGGTCTGTGTTACTGGAGTTCTGTTGAGGCCAAACTGCCCAAGACATGAGGACCTCCAACATGGCTGCCAGGGGGTGTGTTACATCACCTGAAAGCCCTCTTATATTCCCTCACTCTATCCCAGTCTCTCTGCTCCTCCTCCTCCTCCTCTTCCCCCCAGAGGCCCCTTCACTCTTTACTTTCTATCCTCGTCCTTCCCTCCATCACTCCTCTCTCATCTGACATTCACCTCCTCGCCTCCCTCCATCCTCCATTACTATTCTGTTCACTGAGCTGATATTTGAACTAATGAGAACGATATAAAGTCAGAAGATGAGGCAGTATTCACTCTGTAATGAGACTCTGCACGTATGTGTGTGTGTGTGTGTGTGTGTGTGTGTGTGTGTGAGAGAGAGAGAGAGAGAGAGAGAGAGAGAGAGAGAGAGAGAGGGGGGGAAAGAGATTGTGGGTTGTGTGCAATGTGTGGGTTTGCATATGTGGTATTTGTGCAATGTGTGTGTGTGTGTGTGTGTGTGTGTGTATCTTTATGCATTTGTGTGTGCCTGTGTCAAGGTTATCATAGTTTCATGTTTTTAATTTCGTTTTCATTTCTACTGCAGTTGAAATTCCGCATTGTAGTTTGTGTTGCCGTACTTTAGGTTTAGTTTTTCCAGTTTAATTTTAGGTTTAGTAAGTAGTAGTAGTAAGTATTTTATTTTTTTTAGTAAGTGCGAATTCTGTTTTCTTTTTCATTTTAGTCCTTTCATTTAGCAAGAATGAAGAGAAAAAAATGGACGTTTTTCCTCTCTCTTTTTGATTTCATATTTAAGAAATCTAAGAAATATTTTTTGTCACACTTCATTTTCATTATAGTTTCTGTTTTGGTTTACGATAGCAACCTTGGCCTGTGTTTGTACGAGTGTGTGTGCTTCCTGTGTGTGTGTGTGTGTGTGTGTGTGTGTGTGTCACTAAGAAACCAATGCACAGGAGGGCTGAGAGGTAATGACATGCCTGTGGTTTCCTGTTGGTTTCCTCTTTTTTTTTTTTTTCCGCTGTTTGTTGGTTTCTTGGCTTCTGTCTCTCACACAAACACACACAGCGATCGCATGCTGGGAAATCTTGTGTGTGTGGGTGCTTTAAAAGTGAGTGTGTGATAATTATTTTTTTGTTATTATTTTAATTTCCTCAGGTGTGCAGTGTGGCTATTAACACCCACTGTTCAAAAAGTTGCAGTGACTGACACACACACTCACACAAACACAAATTACCACAAGATTTAAACAAAATATCAGCGTTTCTCCTCTGCAGTGTGTGTGTGTGTGTGTGTTCCTGAAATAATGGTAATTTATTTGAGTGACAGCTACCACAGCGAGATTGTAGAAGACAGGTTGGGCTGCAGATGCAAAGAGCTTTATGGCTTTAAACCCAGCACACACACGCACACGCACACACACACACACGCACACACACACACACACACGCATTAGTATGGTTAGTTTCCAGCTTGGAATTCAAACATGCACACACATACACACACAGAGATTATGTATATGATGAAACACTTGTGCGTGTGCGTGTGTGTGTGTGTGTGTTAGTGAACACAGGAACTCCCAGTAACAGCGACGGCAATGAATCAAGCTCTTTAGATGTGACACATATAGAGTATTTGACAAAATGTATTCAAACAATAAAGCTATTGCAGCAGATAATGTTTCTAAGTGGCACATTCATGCACACACACACACACACACACACACACACTTGCAAGCGCGGCAGTTCTCAAAGTTCTAATCTTCAATTCACTTTCCTCTGCTGTGTGGGCGAGTGTGTGTGCCTGCATTTACGTGAATGTGTGTGTCTTCTGTCAGTAAGTGTGTATGTGTCTGTGCCTTGATTCTTTTGCATGAGTGTGTGTTTGCCTCTGTGTAGCCTGCCTCTGTGTGTGTGTGTGTGTGTGTGGAGCAGCTTAAAGGCCACGCAGAGAGAGAGCTCCCTCCTCATCAGCATCAACAACAAATGAGAAAGGTGATATGCAAATTAGGGAATATGCAAACGAGGCCCCCGGTTTTTCCCGGGGCCTCCTGTAACCGCGGTAACCTATGAGACGACTTTCTTTTTGATGCGTCGGTCACCGGGCCGCACAGCGTGAGGATTATCCTGCTCTCTGCGTGTGTGTGTGTGTGTGTGGGGGGGGGGGGGGGGGCTACGCGGCGGCGGCGGCGGCTCCCACCAGGTTTGACTTCCTCGGCAGCGTGACTATTTTTGCCCAGCGTTCCTCTGTAAGTGCATGATAACTGTCCCCGCAGCAACCGCAGCTGTCTCGGTTACCAAGGCCTCGGGGGGTTGTTAAGGAAGCGTCTCCGGGGAAACGGGAGGAGGGAGGGAGGGAGGGAGGGAGGGAGGGAGGGCAGGGTCTCCGAGAGTTCAGAGATGTTTTCTAAAAGTGGAGGAGACGAGGAGGAGGGATGGTGACGAGGTTGGAGACGTCGTTTGGAGTTTTGGTTCTTTTATATTGTTAGCTAGACTGATATATGGGGCCGATACTGTATGTGGCCTGATTACATTTTTATTGTACAATTAATAGAAGACTGGCCCTTAACCTGAATGTGTTCTATTGCAACATGTTGAACATAGAAAGCCCTTAGCTTAATAACTTTAAAGGTGCTATGTTTCGCATTTTTAAACATCAATATATCTTTGTTAAATTAATTGTGATTCCTTGGTATAATTACCATAAACAAATGAGATCATGGTCAAGACGATTTGTAGCCTCTATCTCACACCGGTGGTATTGTTGGTGTTCGTGTTTCTCAAAATTAAGACCACATTTCCCATAAACCCCGTTGCTTCCTGGCACAAAGACGATGTTGCTACTTGTCCCTCCCACCCCTTTTCTGGCATCGCTCTCCAGGTGCGCTTGTTTTCTCTGCTTTACCTTTCACTCCTTCCACCATCTGCCATTGTGAGAAACTCTGAAAACTCTGAAAGCTTTAGCTCTGTTTGCTCAGGAAGAACAGCGCCCTCTTCCTTTTTTGTGCCGTAAAGCGATCCAGCAGATTTCCCTCCAAATACCAACCCGGTGTCTCACCATGCAAAACGCAGAGTACAGGCTGCCAATCTTCTCAGCAAGTGGTCTTTGTTTACTGTAATTATACTCGAAATGTGTCAGAATGAATGTGTTAATGATTTATTGATATTGAAATGCTACACGTAGCACCTTTACCAAATTTACTGTTATGCAACGTTTTGATCCGATTTCACACAGGTACGCATGAATATATAATTATTATTGTCCTGGTTTTTAACTGAATGTTTTAGTGTCCTGTGGTTTAAATGCTGTTTCAGAGCTTTTTCCATTCTGCCAATAATAAAATCTGATGATCAGCAGTTTCAAAAAAAGTATGTTTATCAGCCTTCAAAAAACCCACACAGGTTCAACCGCAGCCTTACCGAGTCTGGCTGGTTGTGACCGAGAGACACTGAGCAAGAGAGACAAGACACTCTGTATGTGTCTTGATCTAATTAACTGAGTGTCAGTACTGCTTTTTTCACCTTGTTACTGAATCCGTGCGAGTTGTGGGTGAAGGAAGCGCTGGTGGGTGAGACGGAGAATACAGAGTGTTGATATCATTAAAAAAACTCATTTTGAGTGTTATTACTTCTTCACCCGATTTCATCTGAATCTGGCAGGTGGTAGCGGAGGGAGAGACGGCGAGATATAGAGAGAGAACGGGAAGAGAGATGACAACAGAGTGAGAGAGCGTGTGTGTGTGTGTGTTCAATATAATAATTAAGCACCCCCTTTGAAGGGTTACCCTTTGAAGGGTGCTTTTCTCCACATCCAACGGCCGCGCGGCTAAAAATACACTTCTCTTTAAAGTTGCGGCGTTGATGATGATCGCGGACCCCTCCGGTCGTCGAGTGAAGCGCGTCTTGTTTTTGACAGTTTGTTTGCGAAGGCAAATTAGCGGGACGACCACCGACTTCCCTAATGCCTCCCTTTGAAGTCGCGGAGGGAGGCGTTTGTTTGGGGTGGGAGGCGCTGGGTGGCCGGCGGTTGTCGCCGTTCCCGCCCCCCCCCCACCCGCCCCCTTGGGGAAAACGGAGGGCGGGCTTTGTTTTGGTTCCTGCCGAGGCACTTTAATCAATTTATTAATTAGCGCCGATTATAGCGTTAATTGGAAGCTGATGGTGATTTGATGAGTCATGATTGTTTTCTTCTGCCGCGTCCTTAGAGAGGAGGAGAGGGGAAGTGGAGAGAGAGAGAGAGAGAGAGAACGAGTGAGAGAGAGAGAACGAGTGACAGAGAGAGAGAGAGAGAGAGAGAGAGAGAGAGAACGAGAGAGAGAGAACGAGTGACAGAGAGAGGGAGAGAGAGAGAGAACGAGTGAGAGAGAGAGAGAGAACGAGTGACAGAGAGAGAGAGAGAGAGAGAGAGAGAACGAGAGAGAGAGAACAAGTTACAGAGAGAGAGAGAGAGAGAGCGAGAGAGAGAGAGAGAAGGTTTAGCAGCCTATAGCCAATCACATTGGAGAGACGGTGAGGCAGAGTGAGTGAGTGAGAGAAGAGGCAAAGAGTGACAATTATATCGCATGTCGCTGTAATGTACTACAAGTGCACTTCACAGAAAATGAATCGGGTCTGTCAAGAGCCAGAATTTTGAAACCCCACTTTGCTACGCCAGCGGGATGCCTGTGTGTGTGTGTGTGTGTGTGTGTGTGTGTGTAGGTGGGTATGCAGTGATGGAAAAAGTACAGAGATCCTTCAATACCATAATGGAAAAATACTCCATTAAAAGCAAAACTCAAAAATGCATTCAAAATGTTACTGAATTAAAAGTATACAAGTATTAGCAGCAAATTGTATCAAAACTAAAAGCTGTCATTCTGTCAGAGTGTTAAATTATTGAAGCATTAACCTGTCAGAAGTATTTTAATGTTGTCGGTCTAACTGCTCCATATACTGTTAGGAAGTTTAAACTCCAACAATGCAACATATTTAATGAGCTTATCGTATGTTTTGCATGTAAAGCCTTATTCTGCAAAGTAACTAGTGACTCCAGCCGGCAGATAAATGTAGTGGAGGAAAAAGTACAATATTTCCCTCTGACATGTAGTGGAGGAAAAGTAGAAAGTCTCACAAAATACTCAGAGTAAAGGGCCAGTACCTCAAATTTGTAGCCTACTTGAGTAAATGTACTTTCCACCTCTGTGTGTGTGTGTGTGTGTGTGTGTGTGTGTGTGTGTGACAAGTGTAACTCCACATTACATATGAGGCATTGGAAGCAAAGTCAGCCCGACAGCTCCTAAGGCTGTCACTTTAACAGCATGTAATTACAGTCTGCATGGCCCTGTGTGTATGTGAATATAGGTGTGTGTATCTGTATGCATGTGTGCGTATGTGTGTGTGTGTGTGTTAGCGTGTGCAATTACAGCTTTAACCCCGGAGAAAAATCTCGAGTCGCCCTCTAGAAGCCGGGGAGTCTGAGTAGAATGGATTATTTAAAAAAAAAAAAAAAAAAAAAGGAAAGAAAGATGTGGAGAAGTCCTGTTTTAAAGCCACGCAATTAAAAGCTGTTGCCTGTGAAAAGTTAAATTTAGCGGACATGAGAAGAAAATGCTAATGGTGTTTTGGTCGGGTGGGTTGTGTAATTACCTTGTTTTTTCTTTGTAACTCTCTCACACACACACACATTCCACATACAGATAGACAGACAGATAACACACTCTCATACTTAGTGTAAACCAAAAAAGTGCACTTACTATCGGGTCTGAGGGTGTCAGTTACCATGGAGACGGTGTAGAGGCATTACGGAATAGATGGTCTTGATTGACAGTAGCTCTTTAAGTCTCTATGTAATGGGAGACTGCAGACAGAGATGCTGAAATGGCATTTGGTTTGGTACAGTAGTGCAGTGTGAAGCTGCTTTCAGAAAGAGAACACTAGATATGGATAAGAAAGTATATGGTAACACTTTAGATCAGGGAACACATTAACTATTAATAAGTGGCTTATTAACATGCATATTAGTAGTGTATTGGTTCATTATTAGTCATTACAAACCACTTATTGGCACCTTATTCTGCAAGTATAGCCCATTAACTATGAGTTTGCCATTGTCACTTATGGACATTTCATTAAGATCATTACATTCACATTAATGTGTAATGTGAATGTAATGATCTTAATGGAATGTCCATAAGTGACAATGGCAAACTCAGTGGGAAACTAAAATGTTTCCAGGGATGACAGTGACATTTAACATTTCTGTGTTTCTCATGTTTGTTAAGTGGAATGCAAATTTGGGTAGGAAACCAATATATTTTGTCAGTGTATTCTAAACCAATAGAAATGTTCAAATGATTCAAATGAATTAAACTTATTCAGAAAGCCTAATTAAGGGAGAATAAGTATTCTTGTGATACCAGCACAAGCCCCATATGGAACAAAGCATATTAGGAGCACAATTCATGTGCAACAACTTCCTTACTGACTGCTATAAGCACTAATTAGGAGGCTGTTAAGGGAAAACTCATACTTGTAGAATAAGTGAATAGAATAGAATAAGGTGCACATAATTGGTTTGAAATGACTAACAATGAACCAATACACTACTAATATGCATTTTAATAAGAAAGGTATTAATAGTTAATGTGTTCCCTAATCTACAGTGTTGCCATATACTGTATATATGATATGTATTGATACATATGGAAACCGCATATGTACGTATCTTATATTTTCACACCATATTTCCCATGTATGTACAGGAAATGTGTGTCAATGGTACAAAAATGCCCAGTTTCATAAGTGTTACACGCGTTTACATTCATGGCACTCAAATACATTTGACATGGGATATATTTAAATGTATCTCATCCCACGACGTCTTATGCAAGAGTATATTTTGAAACAGCGGCTTACCCCAGGATACATTATTCATGAAGATATTTACTGATATTTTAGCATATCACTGTTGGATGAAAAACCTTGTATCTCCAAATTGTCAACTTTTCAGCCATGTTTTCAGCTTGGCCGCCATGCATTTTAGAGTTTGTCTAATTGGTTTTGAAAAGGGTTTCATAAACCCAGGAGGTTGTAGAATTTCCTCAACCCAGAGGAGCATGGAATCCTTCAATCGGAGATAAAACATGAAAATCACCATAATTGGAGTTATGAAGTTTTCACCGAGCAGTAAGGATTTTAGATTTATTTTTACCATGGAACTATGTGTACTGTATGTCTAAGAGCAAGGGCCACAATGGAAATAAGCCTGCAATTTTTTGTGTATTCCTTAATGATTTTAAAATGCATGTATAGTGTACAATTGTCAAATAAACTAAAAACTAAAAGTGACGATATACACGTGCTCATTTGCATGCAATGCAATGCATCACACAAAAATATATTTACTTTTATTTTGAAATAGCATGCCAGGATGTTTTTCATAATGTATTTACTTATATTACTTCATATGTCCATATGTACTCTATATATATTTGCATATGGGGAATTGCTTTGGCCTAATAATAATGGATAATGGAAGTGAAATAATAATAATAATAATGATGGAAGCATTTCTATTGTCTGATCAAAGCACAAGCAGACATGGAAGAGCTTTAAGGACTTTTTAAGGAGTTTCACTGATGTGTAGGCGCTTTGTAAAAAAAAAGATAATGAACATCGCTGAAATCAGATTACATTGTATCCCCTCTTCTCCCCCTTTCACACACACACACTTGCAGAGCCTCTCTCTGAGGACTTTTCTTCTTTACTGTTTGCGATTATCTATTTTTCATCAGAGCGACGGATTCGAGTCGAAATCGCTCCTCAAAATGAGTTCCGCGGCAAATAGAAGTGGTAATATCACATGTGGTGGATGGTGCTTCTAAATCTCACACCTCGCCAGCCGTCACGCTACGGTATTATCCAGTATTATCTGTAAACTTATCATTTCATTTATCCTTCTTCTTCTTCTTGTTCCCTTAACAGACTCTCCTCATTCCCTGCCTCCCTCTATCCCTCCGTCTCTCTCCCCCTCTCTCTCTCTCTCTCAGGTAATGCTGTTGTGATTGCTATAAATCTTGGTGATTATGTTTCGGGGCAGAGCCAGGCTTATCCGCAGGCAGGATCTGGTAGGTGTGGCGGCGGCGGTGGGCGGGGGTGGGGGGGGGTGGGGGGAGGAATCAAGGCGATATTGTGCAGAATTATCTTCCACCGCAATGAGTTTCCTGAAGTATCTTTTCTCATCAGCGGTGTGATTACTGTATGAAGTTCTGGAGGGTTTCGGCGGGCCCTCGAAGACGCTTCGCAGATTAAGAGTCGCGTCAGAGTAAATGAGTTTTCCTACACGTCGGGAGGCGTATATGATGCCAGACGGCGCTTCCTTGAATTAACCCAAAGCCCCTTGCACACTTGTGCGTTTGTTTTACTATACGTGATGACTTTCCATTGATTACATTCATCCCCTAACCCCTAACACTTAACCATGCCATTTTCACCCTACTTTATTTTATTTACCTTGATTTATCCTAACCTAACCTAATCCTAATTATAACCTTAACCCTAAATCCAAGTATTAATCTCAAACTAATTTTAAAAATCCACCTTAAAACACTTAAACAGTAACTGAACCCCAAACCCAAATCTGTGGTGAAGCCTGGCATCTAATGGTGAAAAGTAGGGTCCTGAACTGACCATCTGCTATTGGCTGGTCTTTGTGCCAGGTGATGTCACCTGCTATAGAGTACAACAGGTGGTGACATCACCTGGCACAAAGATCAGACAATAGCAGATGGCCAATTCAGTACCCTACTTTTCACCATTAGATGTCAGGCTTCACCACAGGTTTGGGGTTTAGTTATTCTTTAAACACTGTTAAAAATACAGCTATTGGCCATGTGCTTTGCATTTCTGGGTCCATTTGGTTGTTTGGTGGTGTATTTGTCTTATTCCCATGGATAACTGGCCAAACGTAAACAATGTAACGTCAAGATCGCCAGAGCAACTATAATGGAGTTAGATAGTAGAAAATGTTTCAGGATCTAAACCGTCAACGGTAAACTTCTGGTTTTGGTGTCAGTCCCTCAGAATCAAAGAGCGAGAGAGACCAATTCATCAGTAGCCTCAATAGACCAGAATGCAATGCAGCTGCAAGGCATGTTGCGTTTTCAGTAAGCGGTGCGACTCTCACTTTTTCTTGACAGGAAAAACTGTCGCTCCACTATCTCTCTCTCCACCTACACATACTGTATAACCCACAGCTGAATGCAACACGTTCGGGCCCGTTCTCTGGAGGTTGTCGAAAGGCATTCTGGGAAATGTAGGAAATGACTAAAGTGGGTACACCAGAAAATAAGTTACAACACAAAAATGCATTGAACATCACAGATTGATATTTAACAGTGTAAGAGCATCAAGGGTGGATGTTTCCTTTAACAATAACAGTTGAGGAAGTGAATACCAGCCGAAATGACTTCACACTGGAGATTTTTTCTTTTCTTTCTCTCCTTGTGAGGGCATTTGGTCCTGATAGAAATAAAAGAACACACACACACAGAAGTAACCATCCATGTGTGTGGGCTCACAAGTTGATTGACCTTACTTCACACATGCTGAGCGGGAGGGCTGTTGTTGCTGTAGAAACATAACTGAGAGGTAACCGGGCACCATGAGAGAGAGAGAGAGGGAGAGACTAAAGGAGAGAGAATGAGGGAGAGTGAAGGAGAGAGAAAATCAGACATGTAGGCAGAGACAGAAATAGCGAAAGAAAGAACAAGCAGGGACAGAATGAATGAAAGTCAAAGAGAAGAGGGAGAGAGAGACAGTTTGTAATATGATGAGACACACAGCTAGACGTAAACAGACTGTCTTATTCTCTCTAATCTAATACATGAACTTTGACTTGGCTGCTTCCCCCTCGCATCACACACACACACACACACACACACACACTTCACAGAACACAGGCGCATACTGAGGTACACATGCGCACACATGCACAAAAGGACACACACAAACACAGACACTGATGCAACACAACAGCAACAACTGAAGCGGCGGTACATGATGATAATTAGCTGGGGTGTGGACGGTGCAGACAGTGTTTCTGGACTGCAGACGAGAGAAGGTTGGTCTTCAGCGAGGTGACATCATGTCCTGAACACACTGAGACAGGCACTGTTTCTCCAAAGTCTGTCACCGTGGCGCTGCGGGACGCTGACTAGAGGTCAGATCAGGTAGGAACATCTGAACATGGAGTATAGCATCAGAGCAGACGGTAGCCCCAAAGGGACGCTAGATAGCTTTGATTTTTTACGTGCCAGGCTTCTCTACAAAAACACCAATCCTATCCCAGCAAGCATTGGGCAGAAGGCAGTCAAACAAATTGGATTACGTAATTGTAACTAAAATCAAGTATGATCATATATGAAATTGCATTAAATGAAGTCTTAGCATTTATGAAATTGACTTAAATAGAAGCAAAAAAAAAGGAATGAATGAATTTAAAGGTCCCAGATTCTCCACTTCCCAGGGTTTTATTTTGTGTCTTGAGGTCCATTCAAAGCTGTGTGTGTGGTGTCATGAACCAAAAACACTCTCAATCCATTTCTCCACGTTCATTTTCCAGCATCTCTCTGAGCCTTACCAAGAACAGGCTGTTTCTGTCGCCGTGTCTTTAAGGCTCATTAATATTAACGACCCCTCTGTTCTGATTGGCTAACCGTGAAACGTGAGACGCCGCGGCCCGGCGGCTACAGGTAGGGAAAACTCTCCGGTAATAAACAATGACGACCGCTCGACCGCTTTGAAAAAAACACTTTGTTAGTCTATTATTTCTTACAAAAATGATAATGAGCGAACCTTTGTGACGCCACAAAGTTACGGAAGTCCAGACGGCTCGTTTAGAGGCTCGCTTTTCTAATATGGATTGTGTGGATTTAGTTGGCGACCGTGCGTTTTGATACTTTCACCATGTTTAGATAGACCATCCAACTCCTTTATAATCACAGAGGCAAGGGGAGTCCTGTTTTACACCATATGGGACCTTTAAATGTATGCAGTTTGTGCTCATAATGCCAATGCATTTCAAATGCATTTTATTGCCATCTTAATGACTTATTTCCATCAAACTGAAATACTGAAACCACAGTATCTGGTTAAGTAGATCCAATAATAGTCAGACACTATGTGTTTCAGTGTAGTTGATAGTATATTCATGTTTATTTGGATGAAATCAACTTTTTTCTTACTGCCTCACAATGCTAATTTTTTGGGTGCATACACTGGTTCCCGTGTAGATAAATTTGCACAATCTCTCCAATTTTCCATTGGAATATGTGTTCATGCAGGACAAATTTTGTAATTGTAGTGAACAGCGGCCTAATTAAAGCCTTCAGATAATAGGCCCTAAACTCTAAAGTGACACTTCAGATGATGCTTGCCCTGTGGCTGCTCGCAGGATAATTTTGGCATGCCAAGCGTGACTTTTTGAGGCAGTGTAGGGAGTTATTCTGCCAACGACCATGGCCAATATAAGAATATGTTATTATGCTTTTGTTCTCTAACAGCCCACTATCTAATATCCGCATTGATTTTGCACCATTTGGCAATTCTCATCCCCTCCTGAAGGCCACATTTGTTCTTTTTATTGCCTCCATACTGTAAAGGCCAACAGTTTGAGGGGAACCAGATAGGCAATTTTGCCCTCTATAATGACATCAGTATTTTTTTTTTTACTTTTTTTTTTGTAAAATATAGAACAGCATGGGTCATTCTTTTTAGTGTGTGACTGCCCTGCATGTTCAGAATCAAATTCACGATTGAGCAGCTACCTGTCCTCAAAACAAAAATCCCCTTGGTTCCAAGGAAAAGGCAAAAAAAACAAGACAAAAATAGGCAATGTCAGGAAAAAAGGTGTTTATTACAATTAATATCTACTCTAAATAAGGTGGGTATTATTATGCTAGCACTCTACAATAAATAAGGCAGATACTCTTACTATCCTACCAGCCTCAGAAAGTTGATAACTTTACTTTTTTTTATCCTAAAGCGATAAGTTTCATGGACTTCTCCATTTTGCTTACGTGGGTACTAAACCAGTCTTGTGCATGTTTGCAGTAATTGTTTTCATTGCCAGCCAATTCAACTGCGTCATGCTATTCTGCATGTCAGTAGGAATATGTTAAAGATATTACCTTTCCTGATTGTACAAGGCAGGGAAGGGAAGGAGATATTTGACAGCGCTGTGCAATTTTAACACTGTGACATTGATTCAATCGTCGGCTCAATGCGAATACTTTTATTTAATTGATTCAATGTTTGGTAAGATCTGCTTGCGTTGCATGTGAAACCTTGCACACACACGCGCAGATACACACACAGGCTCACTCCCTCAACGATCCATCTTAAACAAAAATAGCCTGGGATAGGAAGTCTGAGAAGGGATATTTTTATTACATTAGTCAAAACCAGTCTATCTGCTGCACCATTCCTCTTCCTCGCCCACGCACTGCAGGTTACATAAATGGTTTCAATCCGGCAGCCCACTCGCAGTCCGCAAGTGAAGGAATTGGAATTTATGTTTTCTCTAAATGACCGATGCTTCTCACATTCAGCGAGAGAGGTTACGCCACTGTCAGCGATGTGGTTCGACCCCCACAGCCTGGAACTAGTCGAAGTAAACTTTCAGTCTTGTCAGTAACTGATATCACAATCCGCTATATTACCTTCAGGATGAACCAGAGGGTTTGTGCTTTCTCATGTAACCGTGTATACATGTAGACACTCTATTGTCTGAACTCTGTTGTTCCTGATTTAGAATCGGTCGCTTCCTGAAACTTGACTCCGAGTTCTGAACCCCTGAACTCGGTTTTCCCCAATCCTTCACAAGGTTTTTGTGGATATAGCAGGCGCAGGACTTCACCAATTAGAGCTTACCTTCTCTGCTGATGGCAATTGACCTTCTACCTGGAAGATCGGCATAAATCTAGCGTTACTTCAACACATAAGTGAGGACGAACAGTTACCAGATTAGCTAGCAACATTGACAACAACTGCCTGAATTTAGCAGAAAGTTAGCTAGTTAGCTTACTAGTTAGTTAGCTACTAGCTAGCTGCCTAGACTAGACTCTGGTAGGTAGAGATAATGGGCCAAATACATTAAAATGTCAACCGATATCCCTCTGATTCTTGAGATACATTTGTTTCTGATATGTTTTTCAGTGTGAATCTGTGAAATACTAGAGCAGCTGGACCTGCTCTTCCAGAGTTTCCGACCCTGAGTGTTCAAAATGGCCACCGTGTGAATAAGGTCATAAGCTGCATGTGTATCAAAACCTTAAAAGACAAAGATTTGAATGATCACTTGGTACGAAAAGTCAACCAAACATGCAAGAGTGTACATGTAGCAATCGATAAACGCGCAAACACGCATTCATCCAATTGCAAGTAATGTGAAGTAGTAACTTGCAATTCACCATGACTAAATCTTAATGTTACACACAGAAGACACAAACAACTGGACAAACCTTTGGTGCGAAGTCCGTTCATTTTGTGAAACGCATCTTCTCCTTGTTTGTCAGCGAGGAAAAGTTGGTGCGAAGTTTTTGGCCTTTTCCCTCCGACATGCGATACGCTTCCCCGTGTGCGTCTCCATTCAAAACAACAGTGAATGTACATTTTGTTAGAAAGCTCTTTCACTCTGCTACCCTCTAACCTATTTCCACATTAGTCCTCTGCTTCTTTAGCTATCCTTTATTACTTCCTTTCTTTTTAATGCGCTAATACAATATGTATTTTTTTGTGTTTATGTGAGACACACAGAATTTGCCTTGTGTATGAACTGAGCTATATACATTTCCCATTTCCCTCCTTTCAACACCCGTGTCACCTCGCTCTTTCTTTCTCCAACTTCATTCGTCTCCCACTCTCCCTTCATCTCTAACTCTTTCTCCTAAACAAGCGTAATAAATGGATAAAAGAAGAAAATGTGCTAATTGCCTCAGCTTACTTGTTGCTTCACTGTATGCATCTACGCAGAACGTTCAACCACAGAAACGAACCACACGCGACTGGCAGAGACGAGCCAAAGGCCTTTATTTTCCAGTGTAAGACGGAATAATTTATTTCATATTCGGCTCGCAGCGCCGATAGCGGGTGATATATAAAAAAAACCAAAACACCATGCACTCTAAACTCGATTGCGCCGCCTCCTCTTCAAGTATCTTCTTGACTCTTCTTCTTCATCTCACCTCCGCCTCTTCCTCATCCTCTGACCTCCTCTGCTCTGCTTTCACTTAATAAGGAAGCTGGAAGGGAGAGAGAGATAGAGAGGGGAAGATAGGTAGAGGGAGGAAGGGCAAGATGGATATAGAGAGAAATAAAAGGGAGAACGGGAAGAGAGGAGTTGCTATGTCATTTTGTCAAGAAAGGAAAAAAACAAAAACACGTTGAACATATAAATACCAGCTAGCGTTTATCGCAAATTCATTCGGATCGGAAAGCATGTCATCTGGCCAAATCTAGCATCGGGAAAATTGCTCCAACGCCTGCTGATAATGCCTCTATCATTATTAAAGAGGAAAGGAAAATGAGGAGAGGAGAGCTGACTAGTCACTCAAAAACGCCCATATGGCATTAAAGAGTCCAACCATGTACTTATCCATAACCAACGAGAAGTCACAGTTTAAGACCTTTTACCTGCGGCTGAATGTAAATAACAGCAATTTTAACGTATTTCCTGCAGGCTTACAGCTCCACACAAACACTGAACTATGCAGTCCATGTACTATGTACTGTATAACTTCATTGAATACATATCTGATTTTTCAAAGGCCAAATGTATATCTTTATAGTATAAAACAGCAGATTTAAGCCTAAGTTTTTTTTTATGGAAAAAAATCATGGAGCTATTCAAGTAGTGCTTGTCAGGCTGTAGGATGGGACTATATATCGAATTTCAATATATCGCGATACAAAAATGTGACAATACGTATCGTGGGTCAGAAAAATGAATGGTGATATCAGCTCCATGTTATTCTGCTGTAGTAATCACTAATGAGACTCTTGACCATCACAGTTTCACAAGCTCTCCATCCAAATTATATTACTGTCACTTTGTAATGACATTTTTAAATTGTTTACATTCTATCAAGACAATGCCATCGCTAAAAAGACTTGTGTCTCAGAAATAAACATAATTCTGCACAGACCTCAGACTTTGTTGTCATTGAACTTTTATTTATGACATCCTATCGTGGTTGTATTGAATCGTGAACCCCATATCGCGTATCGAATCATATCGTGAGATAAGTACATCGTCCCATCCCGGCTGTATTTTTTATTTAAATGACCATCTAAAGTTCCAATGCTGTACAATTGAAATCAGCTTAGTAGCAGGAATAGAGTGTAGCCCTATCAATACAATTCCACATCATAGCAGAACTGAACCTGCATCAACGCAGCTAAAGGTCACTGGACAGTGAGCTGACACAGCAGCAGTTTGGTCCTATTTTAAGCGTGGATGACGGCAGCAGGGGATAGCGTCCTTCAACCGGACGGCCCGGGTTCGAGCTCCGAGACGTCAAACCCCTGCTCAGTAGCTGGAGGTTTCTGATGTTCAGCTGCTCCAGCGATGCTGACTTGGAGACGGACTCTCACTCTGTGGACTCATGGAGTGTTTTCTGTCGCACATTAAATCCGTTTTATGTAGTGGCGACCTTTAGCTCAAAGCGGGACCAAATTGCTGCTGTTCCGGCTCACTGAGCGGAGGGGTTTGATGTCCGAACTCAGTCGCTATATGATGACCTGTAGAAAATATCCATGACGGAGTGCTTTGACCCGTGTGGGTGTATGCGTCTGCATCAACAGGGGGTATGGAAATGAAAAAAAGAAAAAAAAGAACTAAGGATTTCTAGTATTCAGGATAAAGGGGGAAAAGCTATGTATGTCAGAGTAAGATAATGTTAAATGGGCTGCAAAATGTCAAAGAAACACAATGAGTCAACGGAGTCGGACTCCAGTTCTCTGTCGATGGGGCGGCTCTAGGATTGGTCCCTTGAGAGCGAGAGAGAGTCTTGGCTTAGCTTTGGGAGAGAGAGCCGTCCATGTCCACAAATACCGATTGAGCTGTCTCGAGATCAAAAGGAATAACAAAAACGGATGGATTCTGTTTTGGCCCGGGCGTTTTTCTTTGCGCCGCGTCGGCAATAACTCGGCAGTGATTTTGTGTCAACCTCTGTGATTTTAAGATTCATCGTACGCTCCCGTATCGCCTTTGAATAACTGTCGACCAAGCTAAATGAAACTTTGGGCGGGGGAGGGGTTGCGTCGGCGGTGCTGTACGGTTGCCATAGTTACCTGTAGGGGTATCCGTGGTACTTGGACCTGAAGATGGAGAGCAGGAAGCTGAAGAAGAACACCACCAGGCCGAGGCCGACCAGGCAGATGACTGGAGGAACAGACACACACAGAACATACAGGGTTCCATCAAGCTAATCAAGACTTTTCAAGACATTATTGATGCGAGTTAGAACGCATTATAAAACCAATTCTACAACTGACTGTCTACCTATCAGAATATAACGTTCGGTCTGACGCCGCAACATTTTTAAGACCTCTGAAACTGAACGGAAGACTTTTAAAAGTGCCTTGTGAGGCTTTTGGGGTTCGGAATCATTTTCAAACTTTTTGCAGGACCTGCAGATACCCCTGATACATGAATAATAATTATTAGACAATGGCCCGAGAGAATATTTGATTCTTGGCTAAAGGCAGGCATTAAATTTGGTTCACGCGCATTATAAGCGCTGATGCAACCTGCCGTTTGATCCCCGTTCTAATTTAATGTGCTCGCGGGGTTTAGACGTGGCGTAGGAAGAGGAGACGTCGCCTCCTCTTCGTGTTGGGTGGTTCAGGCACAAAGAAAATCAAACATTTGCTGAAACGCTATTACAAAGGTCGCCTACAATATAGCCCGGTGCAAATCCTCGTGCCGGAAAACGCAAACCGACTCTAACTCAGTTTTACTTTCATATTAACCTTTATTGAGACAAGGGGGGGGGGGGGGTCCCTCACTTTGCATGCTAGCTCCCCTCTCTCATTAACAGCCTCAGCGAGTTGTGTTTGCGACCATTATCAGCTTATAGCCTTAGCGGTTAGCCTGGAGTGGAATAAACATGTGCGTGATCTTTGATCTGTGCGGGGAGCGTGTGTGTGTGCGCCTGTGAGTGTGTGTGTGTAGAGGCTAATCCTTGAGGAGTGCTGTGTTAAATTAAACTGTCGCCGGCGACTGATATTGTTAATCAGGGATTAGGAAGAGGACCTCTCCTGGAGACTAAACGGTGAGATATCTGCGTGGTCGTGGGTGTGTGTGGATGGAAAGTTCTAAGTGTGTGTGTGTGTGTGTGTGTGTGTGAAAGAGATAGACTGTGAAAGTGAAGTGGATTCTGTGTTGGAAGACTCGCCTGGGAAAGCGGATCGGAGAAAAAACAAGACAATTCCCTCCCTGTGTCAATTTGTTATGAAGGTATGCATGTGCCGTCATTCATTTCGAGTGCGCTGGAGGGGTGTGTGTGTGTGTGTGTGTGTGTGTTGATCTATATTGCATGTATAGTTTGTTCTATCATATTTCTCCCTGGTGACAGGCCACAGCTGAAACACATACACAAAGTCTACATTTGTCGCTATCGTTCACTGTCAGCTCCCCCATAACTCTTCCCTCTCTCTTTCTCTCTCTATGCATTGCCTACATTTGCAATTCGTCATGTGAAACATCACACACACACACACACACTTCAGGGGGTGTCCTATACTGTGATTGAGCTGTGTGTGTGTGACAGCAGTTGTAACTAATTGATGTGACATTCGAGTCATAATCCATCTACCACAGACACACACACATATACACAACATACACACATACACACACACTGGAGGTCCCCAGGGCAATCAGTGTTACTGTGTGTGTGTGAGAGAGTGTGTGTTTTCTTTTACATCTACTCTTGTAGATGTCAAATGACGTCAGAGATATGGGTAAATCCTGCAAAGTGAGAACATTTTGTCACCCCTTACTTTAGAAAAAGCATTCTTTAAGTAAAGGTTAGGCTAATAACTAATTCAATGGAACATCCTCACAAGTATTGGAATACAAACCTGTGTGTGTGTGTGTGTGTGTGTGTGTGACAGTAATTGAGAGACTGGGTTTGAGAGTACTGTATGTTTGAGAGAGACCTCCTGTGTCTCAGGAGAAAAAAACCCATGTTCTCCCCATGTTCCCTAGGTGGCCACATCTATGTGCTTGTGTGTGTGTGTGCATGTGTATGTCTGTGTGAGCGAGAGAAAGTGTGTGTCTTCATTAAGTATAGCGCAATGTATCTCCCATTGCTCATCAATTATGACTGAGCTGTGTTTTAGTATGCAAGCATGGATGAGACACACACACACACACACACACAGACACACACACACTCCCACTTCAGCATACTAATAAAGTGATTTATGCACTTGGTGTAATTTAAGGAGAATAATTTGCTCCAATGACAAAGATGGTAATGAAAGTCTTGCTCTCTCTCAATCCCTCTCTTCTGATAACTCAATTCAATTCAATTACATTGGCATGGTAAAATTTATTCACATTGCACAACAATGACTGAAAGAGATATCAGTTCTCAATGTTATATCAATGTTATGGTGCAATCACACCAATAATTGATTTTCTTTGGTCTGAGCCATAGTGGAGAAGTTTACTTTGTTGCATGTTTATATTTGGTTTGTTTAGGTTCACAGTGCCCAATTACAAGCGAACCAGGTCAAAAGTCACATGGACTCACAAGTAGTTTTGGTTTTGGTAACCTGGACTTTGGTAACCATCTTGAAAGGTCTGAGATTTTGGCTGAAGGGGGTCAAAACAAATCCGATTCCGGTCCTTGTAACTTTAGCTCAGCATGATGGACTTGTCTGTGCTCTTTGCTGTAGTTTCCCTTCTCTGGTGTTCAGACCGGGTAAGAACACATGAAGAAATAGCTCAATATGAGCATCAGTCCAGACTTGCCCTTGGTTCTTTTTGTTATGCTAGGCTTTCCAAGCATGAGGAACTGCTGGCTATCAGATGTCAGCATCCGTCTGCTTACACCCATAAACCCTTGCACTTTGGGGTTGTTTCCTGTAGTTGGTTCATATTACGTTCTCAGTCCTAACGGAATGCACTGCAGAATCGAGACTCGCATTTTCAACTGTGCACTTATTTGGTGCCACTTGTATTCAGATTAAATTGTTCTCATCTGACCAAACAAGTTCAAGTTCAAGTTCATTTATTTATTCTGCCCTTTAAATCACAAGCACGTCTCAGAGGGCTTTACAGAGGATGAGCCTAACTAGATCTAACTGATCAACAAGCAATCGTAGAACAGAATGATGTAAGACAAACACAAGGAAGCAGAACAAAGCACAAGACACACAATGGCATGTGTGAACTAAAGGACTAAACCCTACGTACTCAATTCCGGTCCTCGAGGTCCGGTGTCCTGCAGGGTTTTGTTCCTCCCTGAAAGTTAAAGAGCCAGGTAGATACAGGTAGATACAGACCAGGTGTGGCTCATTTACTATCAGGGAGGAACAAAAACCTGCAGGACACACCGGACCTTGAGGACCAGAATTGAGTACCCAGGAAGTAAACGCTCCAGAGTTCAGAGTTCCGAACATGCTTGATGTGAACGCACCCTTAGTCTCCACTGGCTGTCCATAGGTTTTGGCAAACTGTGATAGGTATTTGCTGCTATTATACCATATTTCATACCATATTTCACCAAGGAGGTACGGTCATTTGCGGGTCGCGGTCTTGCTTTCGAATTCTCTCTCTATTCCACTTTCCCCGTCTCACTCATTCCTTCCCCTTCAACCATTCTTTCCCATCCTCTCCTCTTCCCCCCCTCCTCTTATTTTTCACTTTTCATTCTCTCTCACTTTCACCTTCCCTTCTCCCTCCTCCTCCTCCCACCTCTCTCATCCACTGATAATGCATATGTAGTGATTTTGTAAGTCCGTCCTCTCCTTCCCCAGCTCCCTTGCTGAGAAAACAGTGCGTATGCGGTGATTTCTGGTGCAGATGCCCATGGAGAAGTGGCAGACAATTTCCCGTAGCTGCGCTCAGCAATATGGAAGCTATATGCCAGGGATTTAACACCCGCGTCTCCTGATTACGCTACCATTCAAGCATAATCCTCTATCGCTGACAGACGGCTATTCTCTATGTTGCTTCACCGTGCACTTATTTAATTTGTTCGTGCGTATGTGCATGTGTGTTTCGCCCCAGTGATAGGTGCGTGGGATATCAAAGTGTGTATTCTGTGTATGTGTGCTTGAGTTGTGTGTTCTTTTCGTAATAGCTTTCTGAAAGCATTAGTGTGCTTGCGCTGCAGTAAAATGTAATCTGCATGATGTGTTTGCTTGACTTTATTGAAATTAGCAGGCGGCAATTATACAAAGGAAGAGGTTGAATTAAAATAAAAGTGGCTGCTATGAAAAAAAATTATGATATTCAAGTTTGTGCACGAGGGGAGAGAGAGAGAGAGAGAGAGAGCTGATGGAGAATTACAATTAGAGAGAATTGACAAATTAGTCCTCTCTCTCTCAATGCAAGTGGTATGGCAGCAATGGACGGGTGATAATTATGGGTGTGTGCACATGTGCGTGTGTGTGTGTGTGTATGTGTGTGTGTTCGTTCCAGGCACGTTTGATACCGAGAAACAAGTCTGGAAGTAGTTATAAAGTCATTATCATTTTAATTGCCACACTTTCCCTTGTCAAGGAGAACTCGTGGGTAAAGCTGTACAAAAGTTGAAAAGTTGATAATCTTGCCTTTAGATTTCTTGTTTCTGTGTGTGTGCGCGCGCACATGAGTGTGTGGCCTCATAGAAACATTTCCCCAATTGAAAGGCTTCTCAAGTTGCTTTTTCATCATGTTGACTCTAATTAAAATCCACTCGTGTTTAACTGCGTCTCTGTGTTTAAGGCAATTACCAGTACAGGGCAACTCCCTTGTCTCATAATCTAGAGATTATGCAGAAACTCTGCTTGGATGTTAAAGGAAAGGGGTTAGAGCTGGCATGTCATTGGGGTCACCAAGTGACCACCTCCCATTAGTAATAATGACTCCAATTAGACCTTCAACACCTCCAGACAAGCCTCAACAGGAGGCATTAACATTTAGGAACCATTCGCTCTACACTCTTACATTTGTGTTCCCTTTTGATACAACATGAGCACATATTAAAGGTGCAACATGGAGCATTTCAGCATCAATAAATCATTCCAACATTAATTTTGAGACATTGGTATAATTACTGTAAACATACAAGCCCATCGGCAAGAAGATTGGCAGCCTCTACACTGCATTTTACATGTTGGCCACCCGGTCGGATTTGGCGGCAAATCTACTGGATTGCTTTACAACACAAACAGAGATTGCTTTATGGCACAAAACAGGAAGAGCGTAAATGGAGCAAAAGCTTTCAGAGTTTCTCACAATGGTAGAGGGTGGAAAGAGTGAAAGGTGGTTGGAAAAATCACTTCCGACATGTTTATCCTCTTCAGTAAAGATAAGGGAGGGAGAGGTAACAATATCCTCTTTGCAACAGAAAGCAATGGGCTTATGGGAGATATGGTCTTAATTTTGAGAAACACTGGCACCAACAAAACCACTGGTGTGAGATAGAGGCTTTCAATCATCTCAACCATGGTCTTATTTGTTTACGGTAATTATACCAAGGTAGTAGTATTAAGTTGACAATGATACATTGATGCTTATAAATGGTACACATAGCACCTTTAAACATGACATATGTTTTATTGAGTGTTGCCTCAAACTAGACACAAAGGTTTGTTGAAAATGAAACATCCTTTTTAAGAGCATCTTTGGCTGAACCCGAAGGCTTATAACAGCCCGCTCCGCAGTTCAGAAGCCCCAATGTACCAGCAATCAAAAGCTTAGCACAAATATCTTGGCTTAGCACAAATATCTCCCATATTCATATCCAGCTTTTCCATGATGGGCTTATTGTTCACGATTAGCCACATAAAGCCTATCTTTAACCCCAAAGATAGAAAGGGGCAGCCTTGTGACTGAGATCTTAAAAATAGAACAGTGCCTGTAAGTTTAATCGAGCTGAATTTGAGACTTGAACAGTAAGCAAGGACTTTTGAGGCCTTGAGGCATTTAGATAATTAAATATAGGACATTTCACAAGTTTTTCAGGACCTGCAGACACCCTGTGAAATCAGAGATAATTTTTTTCAGTCTCTAATTGATTGACTGGGCTCTAAATACACACACTTGACAGCATGAGACGGCTAAATTAGTTCTAATTGTCTCAAGACTAACTTGAGTGATTAAAAGCTAAATGAATCTCTTCTTGTCAAGCCAAATCACGCTCATTTTAATAAAGCTACACAGAAATACCTGCTTGTCAAAATAAATCAAGCATATTGAAATGAAGCTACATCGCGGGAAAAAAAACAAAATGCTCACATCCGTGCGTGCCAAAGCGAATCAAGCGCTCCTCGAGCATATCTAAACACCGTCGTCGCGTATTCAGAGGCGGTAATGGGGCAGGTGAGGGGTCATCTTGGTGATTAACTGGAGAGCGAAACAAGCGCTCCTCATCTTCGCAGCTGCTCCGGCTAATTGACAGTTATGCAAATACGCGTCACACTAATGATAGTACTGCGACGACGACGCGTTTATGCACAGTGTGTGGAAGGCGTGTTTGTGTTAAGTGTGTGTGTGTGTGTGTGTACATGCACCTACCATCTCAACGTCTCCTCCTTCTCTGCTGTTAAATAAACCTTTTGCCATTCTAATCCACTGCTTAGAAACCCCAGAAGCTATTCTCTATCTTCTTCTCTCTGCTCCCCCTCCTCATCTCTACTCCTATACATTCACTTATAAATACATTCAATTTACATGTAGATTTATACTTCAGCTGGCACTACTCAACAGCACCTTGCAATGAGAGGCAGGCAAGTGTGTCTTCTTCAAAGCCACTGGTCTCAAGGGCTGGTCTCGCTTGGTAAATTTAAACTGATAATGATGTAAAGTTAAAGAGATGGTCTCTCTTGGTGATCGACTGTATTTTGTCTTTATACATCGTTCTACTTTGCTCTTTCTTTCATGTGACTTTGACTAACTTGTATTTTTGTTGTGATGCTGCTTCTATAATATCGATGGGACAAACCTGGATAAACGATGGCCAAATGAAATGAAATAAAAAAGGACACATGGTTGATGGACACATATTGGCTGCTGCGAGGATCAAACCTGTGACCTGGTGGTTACAGGACAGCTCTAACCACTACACCACACTGCCTACTATTCTACCTTATAACCACCTTGCTTATACTCCTGACTTGGGTTGCTTGGAATGCTGCAAAATCTAGGAATTGACACTGTCTAGATAAGACAGTGACAGGCAAGTGCTTATATTTTACATAGAAAATATATGTGTGTGTATGTGTGTGTGGTGCGTACAGAAAGTCTGTGAGTAGAGAAGAGATGTGAAACAACAAGAATGTGGAAAAGGGAATAGAAAAAGAATAGAAAATGCAAAAAATAAAATCAAAATAGGGCAGTAAAGAAACAAAGCAAGGAAGGCAAGAAGAAAGCAAGTAAAAAAGCAAGAAAGTAAGAAAGAAAGAAAGAAAGAAAGAAAGAAAGAAAGAAAGAAAGAGAAGGACAGGGAATGAGAGAGAAAATGTATCCCAATCACTTTTTTTTTCTGATGAAGCTACTTGCTTTATTGAAGGTAACTTTAATTGACTTATTCTAGTGTTTTGGCACTGCAGTTTTGACTGCTGCACTTCCTATGCATTGGCTGCTTGCCATGGTGGTGATACAGGAATTAAAGCTTATTCTACTGTCGCACTTAATGCAAGTCGCCCTGCAATAGACCAAAAATGTAAAATGTAATAATGTGATTGTACAGTAACTCTATGGAGCTGAAGAGGGAAGGACAGACGGAGAGAGTAGATTCAGTCCTCTCTACTTACTCCTCCTCTTGCCGACGTCTCCCTTGGAGGTGGCAGCCTCGTTCAGCAGCACCATCCCCATGGTGATCGCTGCATCTGGGACAAGGTTGTCAAGGCAACAACACACACACACACACACACACTGGAGTGGAGAGAGAGAGAGAGAGAGAGAGAGAGAGAGAGAGAGAGAGAGAGAGAGGCTGGCAGTAACACACTGCCCCAGGAGGGACAGCTGGACATATACAGGTACACACACATATCAGTACAGATACACAAAGTCAGGAATAGACACACCAACACACACACACACAGCACAGTACATACACACATGCGTGCATAGAAACACACAAGCAGATGTTAATACACACATATATACAACCATTGGCCAGCTGTGCCTTAAAGGTGAATACCACTCAACTTAAGAACTCACTTTGTTTAAGAAAGTAAGATACCAGACAACAAAGACTCTAATCTGTGCTGTCATCAAAAGACAAAATCGAAACAGGAGAGAAACTACCAGATCTTTCCTTCATTCTTTTACAATGGAGAGAACATGTTTTTGAATGCAGCATGAACCGCAGGCAGTTTAGTGTTATTTTTTGAGCAGAACGCAGAGGGCAAAAAATGCCTAGCAACACATAGCAACACAAAACTACCAAACTCTTGTTTTTGACTACAAAAATAAATCCACAATGGTGGAGTCATGCCCCTAGGAGGAAAACATCGAAATGGATTCAGAATTCAATGAAATATTTTCTCAAAAGGCCGCAGGGGAAAGTGATGTCAAGTCAACCCTGCAAACATAACACACACACACACACACACACACACACACACACACACACACGTACATACATGTGCGCATATAGACACACAAAGATCGAAGCAAACACACTCTCATAAGAAGCAATCACACATGCACTCAGACACAAATACACACACACACACACACACACACTTAATCCTTTCTCTCAAGGATATGGGAGGCTGATGATACCTGGCAAAAAGACAGGACTGTGTGTGTGTGTGTGTGTGTGTGTGTGTGTGTGTCTCAGTACTGGTCTCAGTGCCAATCCAGTGTAAACAAACCAGTGTAATTAGAAATGGGAAGAGACAGGTGATTTATTATGAACAATAAAAGAGAATACACACAGCTGAGAAGGTCTGTGCTCTGTGTCTCTGAGCATTATTGCATCCATGTGTGGAGGTGTTGGTCTTATGATTCAGAGTATCACTAAATATTCAACATAACTCAACAGGTGATGTGTCAAATGTTCAAGTGTGTTGGGGGGTGGTGGTTCCCAAAATATTTATACAGTATGTTGGGGATTGGTGGTCCTCAAAACGTGAATGCGGGAAATGGTGGTTTCTGAAACTTTAAAATATGGGGGATGGTGATCTACAAAACTTTTAAACGTGGGTAATGGTGGTTCCCTAAACTTTGCAATGTGCGGGATGGTGGTTTCCAAACTTTTAACAGTGGGGGGTGGTGGCTCCAAAACTTTGAAATGTGGGGGATAGTGGTTCCCAAAGCTTTAAAATATGGGGGGATAGTGGTTCCCAAAGCTTTAAAATGTGGGGGGATAGTGGTTCCCAAAGTCTTTAAAATATGGGGGGATAGTGGTTCCCAAAGCTTTAAAATGTGGGGGGATAGTGGTTCCCAAAGTCTTTAAAATATGGGGGGATAGTGGTTCCCAAAGCTTTAAAATGTGGGGGGATAGTGGTTCCCAAAGCTTTAAAATGTGGGGGGATAGTGGTTCCCAAAGCTTTAAAATGTGGGGGGATAGTGGTTCCCAAAGCTTTAAAATATGGGGGGATAGTGGTTCCCAAAGTTTTTAAATGTAGGGGATAGTGGTCTCCAGACATATAAGTATGGGGGATGGCGGTTCCCTAAGCTTTAAAATGTAGGGGATAGTGGTCTACAAACTTGTGGGATGTGAGGCAGGTGAATTGCTGATCTTGTTTTCTCCTAAAGTCTATTTTAAACAATAATTTGGAATGCTGTCCAATTCCATCGAGTTTTCTCGTTGGGTGGTTAGGAACCCCCGCTGCTCTTGAATACTAAGTGCCCGTGTCCACCAAGCAATTTAATTCTATGTATTTATCTGTTTCGCTGTAGCCAGCAGCACTCGACATATTCCCAAGAAAGCAGAGGTAAAGGTTCCTGCTGTTTCCACTGTACAATGAAAACCTACTTGAAATGTGTTTTTTTTTTTTTTTTTTCAACTTTTCAGGCACTAAAGACATTTAAATTTGAGCGCTATCAGGAGCTTGCAACAGAGTGTCCTTTTCATTGACAAGTACAGATTGTGTACAGGCCCGCGGCGAGGATGTCTTGTTCTTTCTGAGAAATGAAAGAGGATTGGTGTGAACGTGGGAAAATTATATTGGAGCTTTCCCAATAATGCAACTTTTACTTCTTTTCATGGGGAAGGGATGGGGAGGGGGGGCAGTGCTGAGAAGATAAAAGTCCTACTGCTAACCAGTGTCTTTTGACTAAGAATCTGGGAGGTCACTTTGATTGATTTGAACTTTGTTTAGCTACTGTTGAAGAACTATATTGCATGGCAGAAGAATACCATTTAATTAGTTAATTATGAGCGATTCAAATAAAAGGTTTATTTAACATTTGCCTTCTTTCTTTCTTTTCATGCCACGGTGTCTCAGCCTTTTAGAAATGCAAGCGTCGTACCAAACATCACCTCTGAGCTGTTCCGAAATCACTGCAAAGCACTACCTCATGTGGCTTATTCCTTAATTAAAGGCTTTGCTCTTCGGGGTGCTTGGCATACAAATCCGAGCGAGTACCTGAAGAAGATTTGACAGGGCGCACAAACAATAGCCGCCGCATGGGTAAGGTACAGAACAGGAACCAAGCAGGCGTACATCCTCCTGATGACATGGTACTGTCGAGATAACGGTCACAAGACATGATGAGCTGGCATGGCACAAACAGTACGGAGAATGGAACGAAACCTATGCAGGTGGAGGTAAGCTTCACCACAGGGTGTCGGCATGTTCGATGAAACCTGCAGGCACCCTGTGGTGAAGCCTCCCACCACTCCTACCTTTAAGATTTTTGAGACATTTTTAATGCCAGTGAGAATTAAATATACGATCCGTTTTGCAATTCAAATAAACATCTAAATGTTAACAACTGTAGACCTATCAGAATGTAAATGAAGTCTGCGTGATTGGCACCGTACTTGGCAACATAGTTTGAAAACGATCCATTTTGATTCACTTTCATACCAGGGAACACATTAAATAGGGTCCACTATGTCAGCTTAGCTTGTCCACCCCGAGGCTACATCAGGCTGTCAGACTGGAGGCAGAATGTGGCCACATATTGTTGGAGTGGAGAGGCCGGCGGACACAGATAATAAGACAGGTGGTGTGTTGCGGCAAGCGAAGGAGGAGACACCGGGGGCCAAAGGAAAAAAAAAAGCAACATTTCGATGAGAAGTGGCGACATGACGAGCAAGGCAGGACGCGTGGCTGTGCTCCCTGTGCCCTCTTGAACGTGTTCACTTTAGATTTAAGCAGCTTCTTTCTGTCATATTGCCAATATGATCTGCTTTAAAGGACAATTCCAGCATGATTGGAGTTTTAGCTCATTTCATCTTAGCTGTCCCGGCACCTATTGCATGCCCAATCGTCCCGGTGGGGGATCCCTCTTTGACTTGGCCCGCCCAAGGTTCCTTCCGTTTTTTTTCCTGATAAGGTTTTCTTGGAACTTCTTCTTTGTATGCACTGAGGGCCTGAGGCTAGGTGCCGGGCAGGTTAGGCTATGTAGAATAGGTAGGCTGTTATTTCTTGATAAAATCTACTTTTGTGAGTCTTGTGCCTTTCCTGATGTTTGTCCTATATCATTCTGTTCTACAGTTGACTGCTGATCAGTTAGATCTATTTAGGCTCATTCTCTGTAAAGTCCTTTGAGACATGCTTGAGATAAAGGGCTATACAAGTAAACAAACTTGAACTTGAAACAAAGAAGTAAAGAAGAGGGCAGCAATTTTAAGCCATATAAAAACTGTCAAAAATACCATTAAAGGGCTGGAATTGTCCTTTAATCATTCCATCATTGTCAACATACTTGAATAAATACATGAACTATAGCCTACAACTTATGTTTTTGTTTCGTTTTTTTTAAGTCATATTTAGTCATCAACATTGATTTTAAAAAGAGTCTGGTAAAAATTGTGAGTGGCTGGTTTAGGAATTTAGGAATCTACTGCAAAAACTGATTGAGTGAAATATAGGTAGATCACATTTGGAGAGATGACACAGCAACTGTCTGTGTGTGTGTGTGTGTGTGTGTGTGTGTGTGTGTGTGTGTGCAAGGGGTTCTGTCTATGTCTTGTGTGCTTGTGTGTTTGTGCATGTCAGAATGTGTATTAATGTGTGAGAAATAGAGAAACATGTTTGTGTTTCTGTCTCTGATCCTATACTGGGCATGGATGCAAGGTTATATCCACGGGGATGCTGCAAACCTATGACGGCCATAAAATGTGTTTACACCACCTGCGCAGGCTACAAGGCCGGGCGTGCTCCCTTGTTATCAGGTGTGTGTGCGCGCGTTTCATTTAGATGTGATCAGATGGGCAGAAAATAGAAAATAAGCTGTGTGTGTGTGTGTGTGTGTGAGCGTGGACAAACAAACATTGTTCTGCAGCAGGTGCAACCTTGGCCCCGCTATTTCCCATGGGGGCGGACAGGACGGCTAGGACTGAACGGTATCATTACACACACACACGCATAAACACACAAACGCAGGTATAAAGGCACACACACATATACACAAGCAAGCAGACAAGTAGACATGCACAAACAGAAACAGACGCACACACACAACCTATCATCAGGGGTTGAATTTGGAACAAATCAGGCGAGGAGGTAAAGTTAAAGGAAGACAATCTCTTGTCTTTGTGTTTTCTGTTTTGTTGTGTCCAGCAGGCAGCCTCCCTACGGAGAATACAAACAGATGACACCGCTTTCGTGCGGGGAAAAGAAATGTAGAGGACGCGGGGAACCGAACATGGACGCTATTTGAAACATATGAAAGGCGTGGGTTTTTTTTTTGGATTCGGTGTGTATCATCAAACGCGCTCGGCTGACAAAGGCGCCCGCGCGGTGAAAAGAATTAGATGGTTTGAAACGGAGGGGGCTTTGTTGCCAAGACAAGCTGTTGTACATCTCGCAGAGAGTTAAATTGCTCTGGGTGATTTGCATTTTTGCAGCGCCGTGTTTTGGTTTGTGGCGGTGAACACACGGAACACACAAGTGTGACGTCGCCGTCGGGTGAAAAGCTCAAAACTCTAAAATGTCAACTTTTCAAGAACTAAGAAAAACGGCCTTGTTTTTTAGCCTGACAGGAATGCATTTTTTTAGTTTGTCCCATAGGTTTTAAAAGGGTTTCATAAGCTCAAGAGGTCGTGTTGGAGAGCATGTAATCTGTCACTTTATACACACACACACACACACACACATGCATATGCACACATGAAAACACACGCAACCTTTCAGCATTTACTGGGTAGCATAAATAAAAGCAACGCTGCAAATTAAGAAATAAAGATTCAATCAAGGTTTTCTTTAAATACACACACACACTTTAGTGAAAGGATACTCAGAAGAAGGATGATGTGAGACTCAGCCACAAACTGAGCCTGACTGCTGCCATGGATATAACTCTGTTAGAAAAAAAGAGAAAGAGAGAGAGAGAGAGAGGGGACAGAGAGAGACACATAGGTTACACATTGTTCATTTAAATTGCCACAATGTCACAACAAGATAGAGCCTCAATATAATTTCCAATTGAAGCAATAAGGAAAGAGAGGAACAACAGATCTTGAATGAAAGAACACGACTGTGGGGAAAAACACAGAGTAAAAGTTTGAAACAGTGACTAAAGAAAACGGAAAGCTTTGGAAAGTCACCAATAAAGAGGTCGTAACCTTTTGTGACAAATATTTTCATTTCTCGCCGTCGCAGAAAGAGTAAACATGATAAGAGCACAAAAGAGCCAATATGGGCATAGCGGTTTCTCTCTTGATTCTATCTCCTGCCTTCCAAAGAGGGAAGCTGGCTGTAGCTGATGAACCGGAATGGATGTCCCGCATCCATTTATCTTATGAATACTGTCCCCCGATATGAGCGAAACTGGACTCGGTCGTTGGGAGCCGGAGCCAAAATGGACGTCCACTTTCTGGCTTAATCACATCTTTGGCCTTAACATGATGGAAGCTGCTGCACAATAGAATCAGGAGAGGATGGCCGGCCATTTTTCATCTCTTTACTGCCAGCAAGTTCTGCTTTTTGTGCTATCCTTATGGATATCAGTGTGTGTGTGTGTGTGCATGGGTGTGTCTTATGTATGGGCGAGAATGTGTGTTATCCGTGTGTGTGTGTGTGTGTAGCAGTTTGGGAATGTGTGCATGTGTGTGTGTGCACGTCTGTTGTGAGTCATAAAGAGCAGAATATGCAGTGTGTGTGTGGGCGTATAGAGTTGCTACTGTTTCACTGAGTGGGCAGGCAGGTCAACCTGACCTTACAGGAACACATGCACACACACACACGCACACACACACACACACACACACACACACACACACACACACACACACACACACTATTATACTTGTGAGGACATTCTATTAACTTGTGTTCATTCCCCAACCCCTAAACCTTGACCCTCACTGCTAAATTGGAAGCCATTGCAGAAGTCTCTCTTCATGCATCCATCCTGCATCAGTAGTGTATACAATTCTTACTTGAGCGGTATATCATAGACTCAAATTAATATATTGTAAAACAAAACTCTAAACAATGTAATTGTGAATAGCATTAACAGTTTTCCTGACTTGGTCCAGAAAATGCACCGCACAAAAGATAACTTTTTACAGATTTTCTATTCATTTGGAGATACAAGCGATCTCTCTCTCACACATGCATACATTTGCATGTGCCCACACACACACACACACACACACACACACACACACACACACACACAACACAGAGAAAGTTGATGAGGACACTGTGGGAGGGAAGAGGTGAACGCAGTGATGCAGGCAGTCAAAAATACAACCACGAAAAAAAAAGGAAAAAAAATGAAAAAAGAGGAGAGAGATGTATCCATATCACCTATTAATTAAGCACTACATGTGAACCACACACACACACACACACACACACACACGTGATGATGAAAGTAGGTAGTAAAAAGCTGGAAGAGATTGATTAACAAAAGCCAAAAGCATGCGTTTATATGCTCTTAACATTTACATAGCACCATGTGAATCTCTGTCTCTCTCACACACACACTCACACACACACACACACACACACGCTCTAGAGTGGATTGTTAGCCCTTTAGGTTAAAGCATCTCTCAGTTGGAATACACACACGCCTACACATCCATGCGTGCGTGTGACAGGTCAGGCATTCCTAAGCCATGATAGCAGTATTTAGCCCTTCTATATCTGGCAACATCGATGCCACAGAGACAGTGGGAGGGTGGGAGGAGGTGGGTGGGAGGGTGGGAGGAGGTGGGTGGGAGGGTGGGAGGAGGTGGGTGGGTGGGTGAGGTTCATGTCATTTTATAAGGTTGCCGGAGCCAGGAGAGAATGTCCCTGGCCCGCGCAACCTTTATTTTTTATGTTCTTCTGCTTCGCCAAACTGGCAACCCGTGATTCCACGACTTACTCCGTTCAATGACTGGTGAGATGTGCAGCCAAACTGGCAGTATGTAATTTAGTGACCTGCAGGAGTACTCTATTTTGCTTGGCCACGCTGGCAACTTTTGTTTGTCTGCCTGTGTGAGTGTGTGTGTGTGTGTGTGTGTGTGTGTGTGTGTGTGTGTGTGTGTGTGTGTGTGTGTGTGTGTGTGTGTGTGTGTGAGAGAGAGAGAGAGAGAGAGAGAGAGAGAGAGAGAGAGAGAGAGAGAGAGAGAGAGAGAGAGAGAGAGAGAGAGAGATTGGAAGACAGAGGTTGTCTGTGTTTCTGTCTTTAACTGGACACTATACTAGTATGGGTGCATGATTGTGTACCTGTGTGTGTATGTGTATGTATGTGTGTGTGTGTGTGTGTGTGTGTGTGTGTGTGTGTGTGTGTGTGTGTGTGGCACAAGGTTACATCTTACATCCTACATCTGTACTGTTTCCCACCCAACTTGGCAACTTGTGATTCAATGACACTAAGACTGTTATATCTCCCAACTTGCATAAGTGTGTACATCTGTGTGTCAGTGGGCTTTCACATACAGTCAAGTGTATATATGTGTGTGTGCACAAGTGTATTCTTGTACTTCTATCCTTGTGAGAACCAGTTTGAGTTATGGTTGGTTTACGATTAGGATTTGGGTTTAGGGTTAAGATTAGAATTAGGACTGGGTTTAGGTGTTAGGGAATTAATGTAGTCAATGGAAGGTCCATACAAGTATTGTAAGACAAATGTATGCGTGTGTGATGCCCTTCCTTATATTTGAGTCAGTTTAGAGTCTGTTAGTCAGTATTGAGGCCAGGAGACATTTCCCCCCCCCAGTGCAATGACTGCAGTGTCTCCCATTGTCAAAACTGTTGGAGAGAGTCTATTGAACAGCGCAATGCTAATAACTCACACTCTACATGAGCCAGCTCTCTGATAAGATGTCTGATGGCTACTTCGACTGGTCTGTGTCTAAGTGTGTGTGTGTGTCTGTGTGATGGAGAGGAAGAACAAGTGGAAGTCTTAGAGGAAATGAGACAAACAGACGGAAGGAGAAAGAGAAGGAGGAAGTCTTGAGTGTGTATCGCATTGTTGAATCCCCGCAGATTATTAGCGTCTGCGTTTACGCCACATCTAGCCTCTTTTTTTTTCCGGTCGGCTGCCCCGCTCTTCATTTTATTCCCGACCAGACAGGAATGAGGACGGAAGGATGAATGGAAGATGAAAAGAGGAGGAGGAGTGAAGGGTGGACGGCTCTTTCTTGCTCCAGTGGAGAGAAATGAAAAGGGTTTTTCGCGCTCGAAAGCTGACGAAAAGACGACAAAGGGCCAGGGCTGAAGCGGATCCTTTTGTTTTTGACGTAAAGCTGCTGTTTTGCATTAGCTGGGTTTTTTTTTTTTTATGTTAATAAAAAGCTTCCTTTGTGGACTAACTAACCAACCGAGGCTCCTTTTCAGGACATCTGGAAAAAAAGTTTGTTAGGGCTGTGTTGCACTTTGTTGGTGACAGATTGCCGCTTGCCTTCCGGATCGATGCAAGTGCAGCTCGATGGCGTCATGAGTCATTTCTCTTCAAATCAAAAGCAGGACTTCCCAAAACAAAAAGTTTGAATACTTATTCTTACTTTAATTACAGGCTATGGAGCGATAATCAACAGTGTTGGGGCACTTGCTGAATTAAAATTGGTCTTTTTTGCTGACAGTCTGGCAAAAGCAGTGTACTCTCTTGCCTTCTTGCAATATACTGTATCTGGATCCACTGTTGGATGTAAGAGACCCATATTAAACTGGAGATGATAAAACATAGAAACAAAATAAATGTTCAGCTTTAATTTTAGCTCACTGACCCAAGATTCTTTATGGTTTTTGGTTGTTTGGAGAAGCTGTCATGTGAATGTGAGAGGAGCAGTTGGGGTGCCTGACTTGCACTTTTGCTGATGTCCCAGTGGGCGCCATGGTTAGCCTTGAAAGGAGCTGTAGCTGTGCATTAAGATTGCCTTGCCTGCCAAAAAATGCGAAAATCGGACCTCGGCAGGTCTTTTGCATGTCTTCTTTTACACTCTCTGGCACAACATCCGTTCGAGATGAGTGCCTTGTTTCAGATTTTATAGAACTGTCAATATCTGGAAACAAAGACATTGACACTTAATTCAAGAAAATTCTTGAAACAAGTTGACTTGCATTGGAACCAAGTGAAATTATCACTGGCAGTTTTGTTTAAATTAAAAACAGCTATCGGTGATGTACCTTGCTTTACTGGGCCCATGTTGTTTTTTGGTGGTGTTTTTTTTCTTATTCCCATGGCTAACTGACCAAATGTAGACAAAGTGACGTAACATAACGATATTTCCAGTAGAGTTTGATAGTAGAAAATTGTTCAGCAATCTAAAACATCAACCGTAAACATCAGGTTTTGGTGTCAGTCCCTCAGAATCAAAGAGCGAGGGCTTCTTTCTAGAGCCGCCATTTTGCACCAAGAGACGTCCAACAATCATACAGGGAGAAATCCACCGAAAAGACAGAGATACCAATTTCTCCACTGACAGTAGCCTCGATAGACCAGAATGCAATGTAGTCACAAGAAATAGACAGGCGCTAGTAGCTATGGGCTAGCTAGCTATGCCCATACGTTCATCTTCAATTGAATGCAACAAGTTCACTCCCCTATTCTGGTGGTTGTTGAAAGTCATTCTGGGAAATGTAGGAAATTGCTAACTGAAGTAGAAGCAGATGAGGCAGGTTGAGGGAAAGTGGGTACACCGAAAAAGTGAATTACAATACTTCATCACAAAATAACTCCTGGATTGCACTGAATCACAAGTTGATGATATATGACAGTGTATCCGAGGGTTTTCCTTTAATTACTAGAATGGAAGACTCCCGCAACACACACACACACACACACACACACGTTACCACACACACGTTACCACACACTGTTTTTGAACATGCTGCTCTCCTCATGTTACCTCCTCAACATAAACAGGGATTGCTGGAGATGGAGGCTATGAGCGAGAGGAGTGCTGGGGGATGAAAAATTCCTCAATCCATGGCCAGGCACTTCCAATTAATCTGATGGATTAGAATGCAGGAGTTCCATTCATTAGTGTGCAGTGTGGCTGAGAGAGAGTGTGTGTGTGTATGTGTGTGTGTGTGTCAGCATATGTAGCTATGCATGTGTACGCTAGGAGAGAGAGAGAGAGAGTTACTGTGTGTGTGTTTGTGAAAGAGAGATTGTTTTGTGTGAATTTGTCTGTGTAAGGGAGAAAGTGTGTGTGTGTTTGTGTGTGTGTGTGTGTGTTCATTAGAAAGGCCTACATTGAGGTGGTCTGGGAGTAAAAGCAGCCACAGCTCATTGAGCTAACACAGAGATGAATGGAAGAGCTAACTCAACAGTCACACTCTATAACTCTCTCTCTCTCTCTCTCTCTCTCACACACAAACACACACACACACGTTAGCTATACACATGATCTTATACACTGGTGAATAAGCTCATTTACTCTTTGAAATATGTTGGGTTCTGAATATAGCCGGGGATTATGCAAAGAAGAACCTGTTTTACATTTAATTAAAACACCGCCGACTGAGACAAATGCCTGAATCTGTTCAGGCACCTCTATACCTTTAAAGGTATAGAAGAAGACACTCTCCAATGCTGCCACCAAAGTACCTCCACACACTGAAAACACTCAAATACCCTCAAACTCTTGAGATATCCTACCTAATCGTTTCTGTAAGTCCTTGAATACATGAAGGCCCACCTGGCTTTAACGCGCCTTGTATCCAGACTGAGTCTAGATATGGTTTAGCTGGATTACATCGACACTTGACATGAACATGAGTCTCTGGTACACACATTGAAATTGGATTTCTCTTTCCCTAGCCAAAACACAGATTACAGCGCACGTCGAGTGATGGCAAGTTCTTGGGAAGTCGCATTATTTTATGCCTGTCTTAGATGCCATCTAAGACAGTGATTCTCAACCTTTTTCATATCAAGGACCCCTAATTTAGTCCACATAAGGGCCACTGACCCCCATTTGATGAGATTTTGTCTCTCGGACCCAAATCCACCCAAATGTTAGATATGATTTTGTCCAGGATTCCATGACTATCTGTATTGTAGGTAGAGAGATAACAGAGAAACTATGATCAAAACAGTCATTCTTCTACATTCTCTAAGTGTGTTAACTTCTTGTAAATTAAATAATGGTGAAGTTTAACAATTCATCATTGGTGGTCAACTGGTGGTCCCCAGACCCCACGTTGAGCACCACTGACCTAAGACAGCAGGCATACCATTATCAACAGAGGAGAAAAAGAGAGTTATCAATGCCATCACTGTACAGAAAAATGTTTGTACATGTGAACAGACTCAAGGTCCAAGCAATTTCAATTGATTCTGCTTGAAGGTACAGACAGTGGGAGAGAATATCACTTGGCACATTCATACTTAGTTCATGCTTTATGTTGCTATTTGATCTGCCTGTCATATAACTGACTTGCCTGCGTTCCAAAAGATTTTTCCATTTCTGTAGTTGCTATGGCAGATTGGAGACGCATCGCATTTACACTTTGATGTAAATGTGGATTGGAAACGCATTGTATTTACACTCTGTTGTTAATGTAGCCAAATACGTTCTTACCACCTCTGGAGGTGGTTTGGGTGATGGGATCTTCAATGCATCTTAGCTGCATTTACACCTACCTTCTACCTACAACACTTCACGTGTTTTTGCTTTCAGATTACAATCCAATCACCTAGAGCCCATGTTAGCGCGGGGTGGAAAAGGAGTCTAGCCTCCATCAACAAGTCACCAGAATTCCATTCGTTTCCTATTGAGCTGAGCGGTTATCGGAATTCAAAATGGACCTGAGGTTGATTCCAGCCATTCAAAGCTTCCCAGTTCTCTACAACTTTTATTTGAAAGACTACAGGAATAAAAGAATGGAGAATGGTTTTGAACTTTGTAGCTGCAGACCATGACATAAATGCAATTGGAGCTTCTCAATCGGTGAGAATGGAGTGACACATCAACCAAGTTGCTTCAAGTTAAGTCAAGTTTATTTATTTATATAGCCCTTTATCACAAGCATGTCTCAGAGGGCTTTACAGAGAATGTGTCTAGCTAGGTCTAACTAAACACAATCAGTGGTAAACAAAATTTTGTAGGACAGCATAATGAAAAACACAAGGTAGGTAGGAGCAGATTTAGCGAGACAAACAATCTACCTATTCTATATAGCCTAACCTACCCGGCACCCCAGCCTTAGACCTTAAATGCACACAAGGAAAAACTCCCAGGAAAAAACTTGGAAGAAACCTTGGGCGGGCTGAGGCAGATAGGGATCCCCCCCCGGGACGGCTTAGCGTGCAATAGGTGCCGGGCAAAACATTGACAGAGTCATGGGCAACGATGATGACAAGAGAAAACAGAGAACGCAGGGTGAGAGAGTCTGACAACCTTTGGTGCTCTCCCTATTATTTGCCCATTCTGGAAAGCTGAATCCATCGTAGCAGGGTATTGGTAAAGTGCTATCCAGTGCACACACCAAATGATCCTTTAGGCCCCAACTTGGGGGCGGCGGAGAGGTGTTTTTTTTTCTTTCCGTTTTTTTAGCACCGTCATGCTTCACGTTCATACTCTTGGACAGATTCACGGCGGGGAGCTGTCTGGCGCAACCTCAGTCTTCTACTGCTCCAATTAATCTGATGGATTAGATTTTTTTTTAAGATCCCCGTGTCTGCCGATGGGGTCAAAAAATTGTGTCCGCTCAGCTTTAAGTAACGTGGAAAAGACGTGAATGTGGGAAAAACAAGCAATCAGACCGTGAAGTAAATAAAATAAATGCCTCTTGTTGTATCGTCAGGGGAGTAGTGGAGGGTAAACCCGCCTAAACTCAGGTTACCCAACTTTTTATAAGCAGGATTGAGTTTACCTAACTTTTCAGGCTGACTTATGGACGAAGAGACGGTACACAAATAAGTGGCCGATATTTGGGGTTTGCTTCGATCCCTGTGTGTAGGGGAACTAGATTTCTCTGAGACTGAGCTTCCTTCGCCTTGGCAGAGTTCGCAAAATTCGTATCTCCACATTCCTCTCATTGAAAAGAGTGTCACACTTGGAATGTCGAGTATCACCTGTTTGGCCCATAAAATCTAACATGAAATGAACAGTATACATCACAGTAAGTAGTATCAAACTTCTTGAATTGTACGAGGATAGGGTCTTCCAATGAAAAACCAAAACATGATTTTTTTCTCCATTGCTGGCTGTTTGTCTATGATGATCATGACTGGAGGTCATAGTTCACCCACCTTTTTATTTACCACTACATCCCTGGGTATTGTACCCTAAAACACAACTCAAATGCACCGAATGACTCAAATAGAAGGAAAGTCCATGTAAAATATCACTTCTACAGTGACTACGTTTACATGCACACTAATAATGCGATTATGGCCTATAATCAGAGTAAGGTATTACTCCAATTAAGATGTTTACATAACTCTGCAATTCCTTTAAATCCTGTTTACATGCTAGTTGTGGTTATTTGATTATTTGCTGAATTGTGGGTATAGTTTCTAAACCTGTCCTGCCACTTTATACTTCTGTTGTCCCACCATCAGCAAATTCTACAGATTACACAACATAGTGACAACTATGCTGTACTGCCATTTTTATAGGCCTGTTCCAGTTGCATAACTGTTTAATCTGCTCCCCAAAGGTGCTGCTTCTTGGTTTCCGCCATCTTTAAAGTTTAACGTGTGATGTTTATGGATATGCGTGACGTGTGATGCCTCTTTAGTACATGTGCAACTTGGTCAGAGTGGAAGAAATGTGATTAAGGTGTATACATGCCTTTATAATGCGATAAAAATCGCAGTACTCCACATATCTTCCTGCGATTATGGTTACTCCGACTATGTGCATAATCGCATTAACACAATCAGAATCCGGTGTTTACATGGGTTCCACTTTACTCGCATTACTGCCTTAATCGCATTGTAATTGGATTATCGGTGCGCATGTAAATGTAGCCAATGAGATTAGGCGTCCTGAAAGGAAGGCCTCCTGAAAATAGACGCCGCAAAGTGAGCTCAATCAAAAATCTAATCAACGTCAGTCCTCTTAAATATCTCAAGACCTTTATCAAGCACCTGCCTGAGGATAATTTGCTAGTGTTTGTGTTCATTGACATACTCTTAGAGGCAAGGTCTTGAGAAAATAACCATTTAGATCGTGTTTACTAGAATGCTCATTCTCTGCCTCGCTCTAATACGAGATCAACGGTGTGAACCACCTTTGTCTGTGTGTGTGTGTGTGTGTGTGCTCGCGCACTCATTTGAATACATTGACATTAAAAAAGCCTTGTTTATATTAGAAGAAAAGCCTATTGCATCAAACAGCCCATTTGTCAGACTTCTAAGCGAATTAGGTGTGTGCACAAACGCAGGCCTATGCGGGCACACACACACACACACACACACACACAGTATTAAAATGAGGCTGAGAACAAGCGTTCTGGCAAACAGCAATCTAAATAATGATTTCCTCAATGCCTTGCCTCCTAGCCCACTATATGTCAAAGGACACACACACAAACGCAGAAAAAGGTTCCCACACAAATCTGACAAAACGCCCAACTATATCAACATGGATAACTCTCAGGTGAGCACACTCTCTCTCCTTCTCTCTCTCTCCTTCTCTCTCTCTCCTCTCTCTCTCTCTTAAACAAAGCAGTTGTAGTGTTAGTTGTTAATAGTTCTGGGCCTGATAACCTTTACCAGCAGCTGCATTCATCCTTTTCCATCCTGTGCGTGGTAGTTGTATGTATACTGCATATGTGTGTGTGTGTGTGTGTGTGTGTGTGTGTGTGCGTGTGCGTGTGTGCGTTTTGTTCGGTAAAGGTCAGGAGGCACTCAGACAGGCAGAGGGATAAATGAAAAGTCAACAAAGCAGAAAGAACAGAGAGGAGAACGAGTGAGTGACAGAGCAAGAAAGAGGGAGCGGAGATGTGTGTTTCATTTACAGAGAGAGGGGATAGGTTTGAGTGTGTGTGTGTGTCTGTGTGTGTGTGTGTGTGTGTGTGTGTGTGTGTGTGTACACGTGCGTTTGTGTGTAACGCCGATCTAGGAAGTGAAGCTTGTTCTGCTGTTTGCAGTCATTGCAAGTTACTCTGGATAAGAGTGTCAGCTAAATGAAAATAAAAAAAAAGAGCGAGAGAGAAGGTTTATAATGGGACTAGTCTTATAGTTGACAGAAAGACAGTGAAAAAAACAAGTGGGCATGATGACAGTATAGACTTTTGGCAGGTAGTACTAATACAGGATAGATTTTCATTAAAGTTGGGCTAGCTATATATCACTATGAAAACACTAAATATGATGAACACAAATTGAGAGGTGTGGATAATTATGGTTTATGGATAATTCAACTTCAATCTGATATTTTGGGTAATGACATCAGTAATGACAAAGTTTTGATAACATCTTACTTCTAGGGATGAGACGATATATCGAAATTCAATATATCGCGATACAAAAATGTGACAATACGTATCGTGGGGCGGAAAAATGAATCACGATATGAACTACATGTTATTCTGCTGTAGTAATCACAAATGAGACGCTTGACCAACACAGTTTCACAAGCTCTCCATCCAAATGATATTATTGTCACTTTGTAATGACATTTTTAAATTGTTTACATTCTAGCAGCCAATGGCATCGCTAGAAAGATTTGTGTCTCAGAAATAAACAGAATTCTGACTTTGTTGTCACTGAACTTTTATTTATCACATCATAGTGAGATAAGCATATGGTCCCATACACTACTTACTACCCAACTCTGAAAGCAGTACACCTGAGTTGGGTTGATGTATCCGGAGTAGCAGAGGGGCTGAGGGCAGGTTCAGGCTCACTGAACCTCTCAGATGAACAGATATTGAAGTCTATTTTAAGGATTCAGATGAGTGATACTTTCAAATCCCATTATCTATTCAATTCAAAGTGAACACACTTCATGCTCCGAGCCTAAGTCTAGTTTAATGAACCAAGAGCCAATTAAAGCCATTTAAAACCCATTTTATCAGTTCGAAAATGTATGGTTGTTGATCGGAAAATGAGGTGATTCCTCATTTCCCGGATAAACTGATTTTTTTTCTGGATATAGGAGGTTTTCATCATTTCAGGTTTTCATTCACACACACACACACACACACACACACACACACACACACACACACCTACTCAGAGCACCTGAGGAGCCCTGCGGTCCAGAAGAGATTCAATCTCATCTGGACCGCAAAAAATATAGTTAAATTAATACTTCGGAGGTGAACTTCTCCCCCCTCGGGTCTCTCTCAATTCAAACAGATTCATCAAGATGATTCATATTCACTCTAAAAACTCAGCCCTTGTTTTTTTTTCCCCCACTTTTTCTTTTCATTTTGAACCTTTGTAGTTTGCTTTTTCTCTCCACTTCTCTCGTGACCCCCCTGCACCCCATTTCCTCTCTTTCTTTCGCTTTCTTTGTCTCTGGCCTCCGCTAGTAAAGTTTATTATTTGCTTCGTAATTACAGTTTTCGTTTGCTAAAAAACAATGACTCCTGTGTGTGTGTGTGGAGAGAGAGAGAGAGAGAGAGAGAGAGAGAGAGAGAGAGAGAGAGAGACTGATAGCTAATGTCTACTGGGCTGAACAAATATCTGGCCTAAAGGACTATTTTATTCACTGCTTCGCTACACTGTTCAATTCACTCGGCTCCAACACACACACACACACACGCAGACGCACAGGCATTCTCATTCTCCCAAGCGCACACACACACTCACACACACACACACGCACGCCCCAATGCCCTTTGCGAGCCAAAAGTCAACTATTTGCAGAGCGCCCATAAAAGTGACAGGAGTGTTTCTTTAAAATATGAAAGGTTAGCTGTAATGAAGAGCGGGGCCGCCGCCAACAGCTGCCAAAAGCCATCAACCAATCATGTGAAATCAGCTGGAAATATCGCCAGCCAATAGCGTGGAAGTAAGGAAGTGGTCGGTGGGGCTAAAACACCGAGAGAGAAACACAGGCTGAATTAAAGGAGGCAACACAAAGGGAGATTTCCTAAAATTCAGGTTTTACTTATTCCTACTGAAGCTTTCATACATTTCCCTGTATTCCGACCATAAATACAACATCTTTGTCATTTTTTAGTTTTTTGAGAAACAAATGCATGACCATTGAAATCCACTTTTCTTAACCTGCTAAAGTGCTCCTTCTCTTCCCCTTGCTTCCAGGTTGAAACTCTGCTCTGCTTCTATGTATTTGTGCTGATGATGAATGCAAAGAAGAGGATGGTGGGAGGTGGAAATTTGCAGCAGTGAAGATTCATAATGAATGTGAAAATGTCACAATAATGCAACTTTGACTTGATTTTCTTAATTAGATACTGCTCAATAAAGGACGTGCATTTGTAGAAAATGATTTTTGTAAATGTGATGAATTTTGAGGCGTCTCAGCCCTGACTGACCTGAAAAGAAAACCTGATGCTTCAAATATCTCACCATGGAAAACTAAATAAAAACAAAATTGTCATTCTTTCAGTAGACGGTTCAAATCCTTCCTTCACCTCACAGGTGTGGACATTCAACAGATTAATGTGTTTGGTAGCTCTTGTGAAACCAGCTTTTCTTTTCCTTCATTCCTTCCATCTTTCTATTTATTTAGACTCAGAAATGTTTTGAAGGCTGATACCAGAAGGCTGTGTTTGGCTTGAAGCTGCCAGTATTTTGTGCCGACATTCAATATCTTTAGGCTTTTATGCCCAATAAATAAATAAAAAACACAAATATTCAGAGTTAAGCCTCTTAAACAGCATTTTATACAATGGGACACTAAAACTCTCCACTAAAACCCAGGATAATAATACTTCTAATACTAATACTAATAGGCTCACTACTAATAATAAAACATAACATGCATACTTGTGTGGAATCCAGTCAAAATGTTGCACTGCAATCAATTCAGATTATGGTTTTCCCATAGACAACCAATGTAGTATTGATCAATTCTACAATAAATATGTAATCAAACTGCATCATATCCATCATATCAAGGTGAACCAGATCTGGTTTTTATTAAAAGGCCAATATCTGCCTGATATAATGGCAAACCCATATATCAGTGAAAATGTATCTTTAACAATAAATCTTTATTAATCTATTTAGCTGCAAATTTAATCTCCCATAATCCTCTTCATATGCAAATGAGTTGCGATGACATCACATAATGGGAGAACTGGGTTCTTTATCTATTACTTTGTGATACACTGATGGTTGGCAACATATATATAGCCACATTTTTTGTTGATGTTAAGACAACACATACTGTGGCATTTTATAATAAATCACATCCTTGTATCAGCAGTATGTCTATGTATGTGTGTAATACCAACGTTACTGTATTCTCCATAGAAGAGTAGAAGGCAGCTGATAAACTAAAGAGCCAGAGAGCTGAGATCACATTCAAATAAACTGATCAATAATTAGGTCTATCTGTCATCGCCGCAAATGTGCTATGGGACTGTACAGCATCTGTTCTCGTCTCCTCTCCTTTCCCTCCTGGCTTCTCCCTCGTCTTTTATGTGCTCTTGCTCTCCTCTTTACCCATCGCCTCCTTTTCCTCTCTTCTCCTCTCCTTATTTCCTCTCCTCTCCTCTCTCCTAATTCCCTCACCTCTGTCCTAATTCCCTCACCTCTGTCCTCTCCTAATTTCCTCTCCTCTCTCCTAATTTCCTCTCCTCCTCTTCCTCCTTGCTCTCCTCTCCTCTCCCTCTTTCCTCCCCTCCTCTCCTGACTAATGCTCTTTGCTTGGCCTCCTCCATGGCTCAATGAAAAAGTCCTGTGCAGCAGTTTGTGTGTGTGTGTGTGTGTGTGTGTGTGTATTTGTCTGTCTTGTTGTGTGTGTTCGTAAGAGTATGTGGGTGTTTGCCTGTCATACTGTGTGTGTGTATTTGTCTAATTGTGTGTGTGTGTGTGTGTGTGTGTGTGTTGTAAGTGTACCTGTGTGTGTGAGTCTGTTTGTCTGTCTTTCTGTGTTTGTGTGAGAATGTGTGTGCGCGTGTGCATGTGTGTGTGTGAGCGATATGGGTTTGTAAGTGTTTCTAACGGTACGTGTCTGAGTTTGTTATTCTGTGTGTGTATGTGTCTGTGTATGCTTGTCTTTATATATGTGTGTGTGTGTGTGTGAGTCTGTCTGTGTGTGCACACCCACAAAAGCGCGTGTGTCTGTGTATGCTTGTCTTTCTATCAGTGTGTGTGTGTGTGTGTGTGTGTGTCTGAGCAAAAACCAGCTGAGCAGCATTTTCTTGGCTACACAGTGAGAAGCTTGCTACAATTTCATCTGCTTGGTCGCACCATTCGTCAGTTGACAAATCCTTTCAATACAGTCTACCTGGCCTCGCTTGCTCATCGCTTTAGAGGAATTACACTGTCTGGAGAGAGAGAGAGAGAGAGAGAGAGAGTGAGAGAGGGAGAGAGAGAGAGAGTGTAACGGTGGGAAAGGTGAGGGGAGGATTAGAGAGGGCGGGTGAGAGGAAGTAAAAGGAAAAAGAAGAGGGAGGGAGAACAGGAAAGATAGAGAGCGGTATCTTTTAAATATCATCTGGCCGGTTTAAGTCATTCCCTCGGAGGTATTACACCGTGCGGGGATGGAGAGAGGGAAAGAGGGATTTGAGGAGAGGAAAGGAAGGAGGAGAAGTGGTGATGATCGAGGGTGGGGAAGGAGACAGGGTGGGAGGAGGGGAAAGAGATTTACCAATGCGCAGGATCTAATGAAACAATCCCTTGTGCTATTTTGGGTGAGCACCTATGCTGAATGTACAAAATATTAGGGAGTCTTTTCGTGAAGTACACTGATGAGGTGAATCCAGGTAAAAGCCATCATCCCTTATTGATTTCCCTTATTAAATCTCTACCAATCACAAAGGAGGAGATGTAGATAAAGAGAAGCAGACGAGTTAGAGAAGGATTTTGAAGCTTTGACACATTTGAATTGTGCCAAAGGTTCTGCAACTTAATGTCAAGAAGATGTCCCTAATAGTTTGTGCATTCAGTGTATAGATAGGAACCTGGCTTGGGTGTTAGAGGAAAGGTGGGTGGGGTGAGAGCAGGTATGTCATTGGTGCTATCAAGATGATTGGTTAAAATTAAGCCCATGACGCCTCTAGGGGACAGGAGGTTCTGGGAAGTTCTGGAAGTTCCGTCCCAGAGTTCTGGGAAGTTCTGGAAGTTCCGTCCCAGAACACTCAACATTGATCAGATCTATACTCACCGACACTACCTTGTATCTTCAATTAAGCAATAACATGAGAGAGAGTGCTACTCGTTCCCATGATCACAGCCAAAAACCATAATATGGCGTGATCTCTACAACAGCTACAAGTAGTTCCCTGCTGCAAGGCAATGCATCTTCCTTGCTTGCTTCGACAAGGCGGAGTGATACCATTGGGGAGTTATAAGGCACAAGTTTGTAAATTGCGGTTATAAGCACTTATGGTATGGCTCTCATCTAATTACAAAGCGTTGCTGGAAACAAATGCTGTGTAATTAGGTTTATACCTAGTTCACATTACCCAATAGAGGTGGGGGGCTTTAATGGCATGATGAAAGGTACGCTGGTATAAATTTGCTCTATGGTGTGTGGATTTTGACGGATCTGCCACTAGAGTCTCATCATTTCAGTTGATGTGTAAACAGAAACGTTGTCCAATACTCCATGTTGCAAGGTTTGTCATCATCAGCCTGCGCAGGTCAATCGTGTTGCCAGCTGCCTTTGACAGCTTTTATTGTTGTTTATGAACACGGGAGGAGCATTGGCGACTCAAAGCACTGCATACGATGAAGAGTAATCTTTTTAATCGTCTCAAATCCAGACACATTGTGGAAAATGAGGAAAGCAATACAAGTGAATCATCGATCCGCAGAGGGAAGCCAAAGCGCTCACTCTACAAATCAGACAGTGTTTTCTTAAGCATTTTCCAAAGGCTGTCCTTACAAGAAGTATTACATTACACATACAATAACCATATGTCTATGAAAGGACGTGGTTCCCTTTCAAGCAGTTGAGAGAGGGCTTTAAAGAAATGATCAAAACACTGGAACTAAGATATGTATACCAGAGTCTTTTACACGTTCAGAAGCATTTTCATTTAAATGTTATTGTCCATGTTTGAAATTATACGGTGATATGAATTTTATTCCACACTGCCCAGCCATACTACCCATAGCTTCTAACCTTGCTATTAGTCTCAGACAGCTAACCCTTCTGGCTTAAAACAGCCCAGTCAGCCGTTCAGAAACCGAACTGCATCAGCAAACAATATAATAATGTAAGACCAATTATACCAAGAGCTGAGAACGGTGTATGACTACCCATGTAAGCAACCACATCTATGCCATCATATGATATATAACTCCTGTCTTAGGGCGTGTTCACACTATCGACTTTTTTCAAAATACAGCACCTTTATTTTACATAAAATTGGGAGCAGCCAAGGCGGACGGAAAGCGTCCGTTTTGGAAAAAGACACTGTGCTTGGCAGCTTTTTCAGTAGAGAGAAATGTTCAACTTTTTAGAGGAGCATTCAGGACGTGGACCAACTGATCACATGTAAGAACAGGTGAGGTTTAACGAAACGAAGGCAGCTGACAGCAACAACAACCAGAATGAAAATGTAGCGATAGACAAGTTGGTAGTGGTTGTTACTCTGATCAGTATGGGAAGAGTGGGGGAGTCAGTTGAGGGAATTTCTGGTAAGTGTTGGACGTAAGTACAGTTTGCTGATAGTGGCAGCTTCTACAGCTAGTCTCTATGACAACAAAACTTATTTTCATTATCAGCACAAAATGTGGTTGAGGCAGTGCTTTTTCGTCAAATCATGAGACGATACTTTGGACCCCAACTGGCGTCCTTTCTTTCCAGCTACAGTCACTAGTTGATCTTTTTGGCTGCTTCAGAAGCTGAGTTTGTGGAATCCCAGATTGTGAATCTTTCACTCTCTGGGTAAAGTAGTAGTTTGCCAACCTCCACAGGGCATTCCTTGGCTTCCAGCTTCCCAGTACAGACTATTGAGAATTGGACCACAATACTAAGTCAGCACCAACTGACCATCTCTGGCAGGACTGTAAGTTGCTGGCCATTTCTGTCTGCTTGCATTTCCCAACCCCCAGCTACCCCTAACTGGCATAATTTGTTGTATGCTCAATAATAAATCTTTCCTGTCTCACCTTTGCATTCATATCCAATTTGATGCCTAGGTCTCTCGCTCCTCATAGTTAAGGAATTAATTTCTCTCTTTTCTCTCAATTGGTGCTCCAACACTTGGTTATGTCAGGACATTTAATATAGTCCTCCTGCGTGTGCTCATTTCTTACAAAGGAGATAGAAAGAGAGTTACAAAGACAAAGGAAGAGTGTAAGGGAGAGACAAATAGAGGAAGGGAGAGAGTAGGAGTATTCTTCTGGGCTAGCTGACTGTACTTCTTCCTTTTACAGGCTATTACATGGCATGAGGACAGAGAGAGAGAGACAGGCTTAGAGAGGAGTTGCAAGAGAGAGGGAGGGAGAAGGGTAAGGTACAAGGGAGGGCATGGAGGAGGAAGGGAGGGAATGACAGAAGGAAGAAGGTAGGGAGTAAAGGAAGAAGGGAAGAAGGAGAGAGCGAGAGAAAAAGGGAAGCTGGGATGAAGCGAGACAGAAAGGGATGAGTAGTGATGAGGGTAGAGACGAATGTTTGAAAGAAAGAAATGAGACAGAAGGGATGAAGGATAACGAGAAAACAAGCTGAGCGCAAGTTACATGCTTGCCAGCTGTTAGCGTCCTGGAAAATGCAAATGTAACAGTGATAATTAAAATCAAATTGCCAACAACAACTCACTACAACAACTAAACAACGTAACTAACATACACTTAGCAAGGCCAACTATGTTAATCTGACATCCTCAACAAGGATTAAGCCCAATTTACAATGTTGTAAAATGATGCAACGTACCTTTTCCGTAAAAAAAGGGAACTTGAAACAAATCTTCTACTAGCCAGCCAAATGCTTCCACAAGCAATTTGAATTGCAGAGAAATGTGAAATGGAAAAAGCAATCTTCCAATGCAACTGCAGTGGAAAATAACCACAGCAGGAGCAGCAACTTAGGTGGCTTATAAAGGCTACTATTACTATTACTATTTCCAACATGCACGGTTCAACAAAGGACCTAATGAAAATCCTACGGTCTTTTAGGGTTAGGGAACACACTAGAGGCTTATTGAAGGCTTGGTCAGGACCGATGTTTGGCAAAGATTATCTGCTAGCGTGAAGAGTTTACAGATTCAGTCTTAACATGTTTGATATTTATGCGCAACATCTGGATGGGTCCTGAACAAGTCCTGTAGTGTGTGGAGATCAGGGACCGTCAATGAGAGTGGAGTTTACAGTGAGGTGGGCGTACTGAGCCTGCTGTTTTGACTGCTGTCACATTGGAGATTAGAGGTTAATGTATCAGCAGTCGGCAGGATAATCTCAGTTATATCATTAAGTGTGCAATACCCGTCCTTGCATAATCGCCTAGTGTGAGGATATTTACGACTGAGAGACAAAAAAAATCTGTAAAAATCTGTCGTTTTGTCTGTGATGCCATGCGTGCCAAAACCGGTAAGGATTTTAAGAGTCTTCTAGTGTGTCCCCGGCCTGAGCGACACCAGCACATGTCGACGCCTGTCCTTCTGGCGAGCACAAAAAACGGTTCAGAAGAAAGTCGGCGGTAAGGCGGGGGGGAGAGCGGTGAGATAAGGAAAGAACAGGGAGAGAGAGAGAGAGAGAGGAGGGGAGAAGGGAGGAAGGGAGGGAGGGAGAGTGGTGAGGAGGGTGTAACCTATTTGTTGTCAAAGAGACTGAAAAATGACAGAGAGCCAACAGAGCCTGACAAATAGAGCGCCTTGTCTCCAGATAGAAAGAACAAGGGAGAGAGGGAGGGAGGGAGAGAAGAAGGGAAGGGAGGGAAAGGGGCAAGAGGGAGGTTGTGGTGCATTTCTGTTTTTTTTCTGTCTTTTTTTGTTTTTCCTTTGACTCTGCGTGTGTGTGTGTTGTGTGTGTGTGCGCACTCCCTTGTGTGCGTGTGTGTGTGTGTGTGTTGAGTATGTGTCAGAGTGCTGGCTATCAGGAATACCAATGCTTTTCTTTCTCTGCGTGTCCTGAATTGACTTTTCCTCTTTCCTCTATTGACTTGTGTGCCTGAGCCCATGCGTCTCTCATTGTGTAGGGGTGTGTGTGTGTGTGTGTGTGTGTGTGTGGCGTGCCGGTGTGTGTGTATTTGTAAAAGCAGATATGGCACTTTTCAGATGACATAAATACTGTAGAAATGTATTCACATACTGTATTTAGGTTAATATCTCTCTTTCTCTCTCCCATCTTCCCTCATTCCCACCCTCTCTCACTCTCCCCGCCCCAATCTCTCGTCCTCCCTCATTTTCTCCATTTTTCTCTTCTTCCTTTTTTTTTTTTTTTTTTTTTAATTTCACACTCGGATGAACAAACTTAAATGATGACCAGCAAAACTATATCCGCAACACTATAAATGCTGTGTGTGAGTGTGTGTGAGTGTGTGTGAGTGTGTGTGTGTGAGAGAGAGAGAGTGAAAGTGTGTCCGCACGCATATGAGTGTCCATTTGTCCAGAGAAAGAGAGACAGAGGAATACAGAGAGAAAAGAAAAGATTAATGAAATGAGTCAGACTAACATCTATCTAGGTATTTCGTCTCTATCTATCTATCTATCTATCTATCTATCTATCTATCACTACCTCTCCTCTATTATGTCTGTCTCCCTGGTTTCCCTTTATGTCTTTTTGTGTCTGGATGTTCCCAGCTGTGTGCTATGCGTACACACACACACACACACACACACATATATATGGGGTATACACTGAGGGGGGAGAAAGAAATGAGAGAGAGAGAGAGAGAGAGAGAGAGAGAGAGAGAGAGAGAGAGAGACACATACACACACACTCCCAGTCTGTCTACTCAAATACAAGTCTGACATATCTCCAGGCACACACACACACAAGCACACACACACACAAACACACACACACTTAAACACTCTCTCACACACTCTCTCTCTCTCGTCGAAGGTGAGCCTGATGTGTCTCCAGGCTGATATTAAGACACCATGACTGCTCCCAGCTGTCCAATATCACAACGACATACACACACACACACACACACACACACACACACACACACACACGGTGCCCCAGTGTTGACCTGTCAGCAGGTGGTAATGGTACATGGTGTGTGTTACTGGAGGCCAACAACCTCAGAGTCCCACAGATGTTGCTATCACTGATCTAATGCAGCCTCAGTGTCCACACTGCAAAAAATATACATATTTACTCACCATTTAACCCATATAGAGTCTTAAAATATTATTTTTCTGATTAAAAAAATCAGTCGATGGTGTGATTACACTTAATTACACTTGTTTCCAATTCGAATAAGGCAGATCATGCCACTAGTATCAAGAAAATGATAGATGACTGAAGAAAAAAAAAGAAATCTCATTCCATTGGAAGATTTTTTTCACTTTCACAATAGTAGATTAAATGAAATTTAATCAATTACGATGATTAATTAACTGGATTAAATGACTTGTTAAGGAAGGATATTTGTTGTGAAGTGTACTACTGTGCTGTAAAATAAAACATTTAATAAAAAAAACAATGACTGGTTGATTTAAGAAATAAAGGAAGGAAAGAAGGAGGGAAGGAAAGAAAAAAGGGAGGAAGGAACATGAAAATGAGAGAAGGAAGCAATATGGATGAAAAAGGAATGAAGGAAGGAAAGAACAAAGGTATAATAAAAAAAAACTGGAAAGAAGGAAGAAAGAAACAGCAAAGGAAGAAGGGAAAGAAAATATAAGGAAGGAGGGAAAGCAGGAGGGAAGGAAGGAAAGAAGTAGAAAAAGTGAGGATGAAATAAGGTCAGGGCAAACAAAGGCACCAAGGAAGGAGGAAGGAAAGCAGGAAAGAAGGAAAGGAGGAACGAAGGAGGGCAGGAACAAATTAATAAAGGAACAAATGAAACAAGATGGAGGGATAGATATGCGGAATGAAAGAGCGAGGACAGGAAGAAATGAGCGACCGAGAAAATGAAAGGAGGGACAAACGGGTGGGTGGATGGATGGATGGAAGAAAAGAAAGAGCGAGGCGGGGTCGTACCACTTGTCCGTTCTGGGGGTTCTTGTGGGCGTAGGGAGGACCTCTGATATGATTCCACATCTGACCAGACGTCATGGCAAACACCACGCACTGAGAGAGAGAGAGAGAGAGAGAGAGGGAGAGAGAGAGAGAGAGTGAGAGAGGGAGAGAAGGAGAGAGAGAGAGAGAGAGGGAGATTATTAAGTGTTGCACTGCAAAAAGGATCCATCTTAAGTCATTTTGTCTCATACTCGGTCTTAAAATGATCAATGCAGTTTCTCTTGTTTCGTACATTTTCTGAAATCAAGTGTCTTTCTTTTCTTATTACTAGTAGAGTGAACTGTCTTATTTTGCCTTGTTTCAAGATATTGGCACTTTTGTTTCTGGAAAATGTCTGAAATTGCTTTGGAAACAAGTGAAATTGCCTCACCCCACTGACAGAATCACTTGCTTCAAAAAAAATAAATGTAAGACTCAGTACTAGACTAAATGATAGGTTCCCACCTAGCATCTAATATATACAGTATATCTGTGTGTGTGTGTGTGTGTGTGTGTGTGTGTCGTACCAGCGCAGCCATGGCCCATCCAGTCTTGTTGTAGATGAATTCCAAGTTGTTCCTCCTCAGATACAGCAGACCTCCAACCAGAGACACTAACAGAGCCAGAGCAATGGTCCCGGAATAGTTGGGAGGACGGAAAACACGGATCTGGAGAGAGAGAGGGAGAGAGAGAGAGAGAGAGAGAGACATGAGAGGCATGACTTCTCCATTTTGGAATTGTTATACATTATTATAGCTAGTGGGGATTATGTACCATTGTATAGTGCATGCTTTCAAACTAAATAATTCATCATCTCAATATGGTCTGAATGTATAAACTTTCTTCCTTCTGCCTGTTTTCCAGTTAAATTCAATACAATATGCTTCATTGGCATGAATCTTAGATGAAGTGTATTGACACAATTGAATAAAAACAATACAGATATGTGATAGGTATTGATGATTGTGTACCAGTGCATAGTGCAAGTCAAATGATGAATCATCTCAATATGGTTTGAGTGTATAAACTGTTTGCTGTGGTTTTGAAAAATGACATTGTGTAAACTGCTTTGGCAGTATTGTTCCTGATAAACAGTCATGGAAATACAGTAACTGTGCTGAACTGAGAGAGGGAAGAGACAGACAGACAACCAAAGAAGGAAATTTAGAGAAGCAAGGGAACACTAAAACACACACACACACACACACACACACACACACAGCAGTGTGAGATGAGAATAAGAATAAGGTGGAGAGATACTGAGCCGAGATGAAAGACAGAGACAGTGTGAAAAACAGGATGTTTAAACATGAGGAGAGATGTTTATAGTTATGTACTTATTTTTAGTGCTTCGTTTTGTATTTATTTCTGCATTGAAATTCAATGGCTTTGTTCTCATGACTGTTTCTAAGAAACTATATTAAAAATAGTTTTAAAATGTCAAATGCCAAAGTACTTAACAAAATGTCAATTTGCCAAAAAAGAAACACAACAGTTTAGACATTCAGACCAAATTATGATGATTAATTACTTGATTTGAGAATATGTATAATACAATATTACGTAATCATCATTATCTATAATAGCATATTCTTATTGTTTTTATTCAATTGTATTTAAATACCATTCACTGAACATTCATACCAATAAAGCAGAGAGAATTCAATTAAATTCAACTCAGTTGAATAGAACTGAATTGGAAAATAGAGAGAAAGACAAAAGTTAAACAAAGTTAGGAGGATAATAAAGGAATGGAGTCACAACACAACAGATATGAACCCAGGAGCGAGGGAGGGAGTCAAGGCAAAGTCAAAAGGAGATGGGGGTGGAGAGAGCGCCGCGTTTCAGGTTTTAAACTTCACGACAGAAACACATCAATTCACTCTTTGGCACGTTTGACACAAAAGAAAAGTAGAACCAAAGGAAGTCTTTCCTCAATGAAAAAAAATAATAAAAAAAAGTTGGAAAGACTTTAATCCACGGGTTTGTTCATTGAAACCCATGGCTTAGTGGAATTTCAACGCTATTCACAGCGACAAAGCCTTAGATCTCTGTTCTTTTATGTCAAAATGTGCCAACCGTGAGCCAAAGAGCAAATTCAGCACCATTTTGTCTTTAAGTTTTTAAACCCAAAAGTCACTGAAAGAGCCGTTCCATTTGTCTGCCTATCAGACAAAAAAAAAAAACTTTCAGAGCTGAGAAACATTTGACAGCCTGCAGAAATTTTAAACTCCATTGCACTTTTAAAACACATGTACTATGATCTAAAAAAAAGTTTTCTTTTCTTAATAGCTGATAGAAAATCCTGCAAGTGCTCATTCTGTTCCTTAGACTAAAGATTCAAATGTCAAATGTCTTCATGGCACAGACCCTCATTTTTTTTTATTTTTATTTAACCTTTATTTAACCAGGTGAGATTACAAGATCTCTTTTTCGAGGGAGCCCTGGCCAAGATAGCAGCAATACAGATTTTCAAACAACATACAAGCAAGGATTAAAAGCACATAAAACAAAACATACAGTAGTAACTCACAGAGTCATATGCCTAAAAGACAGACAGGAGGAAACGGGTCTAGCTAAGGAAGCAATTACAAATTCCAATTGAATTTGCCTCCAAACCCTTCACTACATTTTTGAATGCCCTAATCGGGATCAGCTCATCTAGCTGCAAATCTGTCTGCAAGTGGTTCCAGGCTGCAGGGGCGGAGAACATAAAGGCCCGTTTGCCAAATTCAGTGCGAACCTTAGGGACGGACATATATAGATATATAGTAGACCACAGACCCCCATGTGATATGATTTTGTCTAAGGGACCCACATGGGAGGATTAGTGTTGCCGATTCAATATTGAATAGTATTGTCTACAGTGTATGTGAGGAGATAATGGAGGTGAGAGTGAAATCCATTCTCTAATTGGGATAAAGAAAAACACTTGGAACCCCTTCAATGACCCCTGGAACCACTTCAAGGACCACTACAACCCCCTCAGTGACCCCTGGAACCCCCACAAGGACCTCTGGAACACCCTAAAGCACCTCTGGAACACCCTCAAGGACCCCTGGAACCCCCTCAAGGACCTCTGGAACACCATCAGGGACCTCTGGAACACCCTCAAGGACCCCTGGAACACCCTCAAGGACCCCTGGAACACCATCAGGGACCTCTGGAACACCCTCAAGGACCACTACAACCCCCTCAATGGCCCCTGGAACCCCCTCAATGCCCCCTGGAACTCCCTCAATGACCACTGGAACCCCATCAGGGACCTCTGGAACACCCTCAAGGACCACTACAACCCCCTCAATGGCCCCTGGAACCCCCTCAATGCCCCCTGGAATCCACTCAAGGACCCCTGGAACCCCCTCAATGGCCCCTGGAACCCCCTCAAGGACCACTACAACCCCCTCAATGGCCCCTGGAACCCCCTCAATGCCCCCTGGAACCCACTCAAGGACCCCTGGAACCCCCTCAATGGCCCCTGGAACCCCCTCAATGCCCCCTGGAACCCACTCAAGGACCCCTGGATGTTTGACACACTCCCTTAGACAGTCAGATGTAAAGGGACCATATTCTATTCATCATTTCAGCCTTAACATGCCCACCAAGACTGTGTGCGTGTCTCTCTGACCATGAAACTAAACCGACAATATGCTGTGTCTGCTCTCAACAGATGCAATGGTAACATGTTCCCAAAGATGGAACATGTCTGTGTGTGTGTGTGTCAGCCACAGTGATTATGGCACCACAAAGAAAGAGTGTCCCATCTGCTGCCGCTGAGTGTTATTGGATTACAACTTCACTACCCATAATTCAGAGAGACAGAGAGAGAGAGAGAGAGAATGAAGAGATGTAGCCTCAAGCTCTGCAACTGCTACAGTCTGCAGCCTAGCCTATGACCTGGTGTGTGTGTGTGTGTGTGTGTGTGTGTGATAGAGAGAAAGAAATTAGAACAATTTAGCAAAAACTGCATCTCTTCTTTGGTATATATACTGTGTATATACACAGAGATCTTGGTCCATGCAGACTCGATAGCGTCATAATTCCTGCAGATTTTTGGTGGCACATTCGTGCTACAAACATTTGGGTCGAGATTTGGGGACTGTGCAGTCCATTGGAAGTCTGAAGTCACTTTCATGTTCCTGGAACCATCTTGAGATGATGCATGATGATGATACACCTGGTCAGCAACAACGTTACGGTACGCTGTGGCATTCAAATGATCCTCCATTGGCACTAAGGAGCCTAATGTGAGCCAAGAAGACATTCCCACTGTTCTACAATCACCACCAGTCTGTACTGTTGACACCAGGCAGGATAGATCCATGGATTCATGTTGTTTACACCAAATTCTGAACTGTCATCAGCATATCACAACAGAAAACAGGATTCGTCGGACCTGGCAATGTTTTTCCACTCTTCAATTATCCAGTTTTGGTGATCATATGCCTACTGTAGCTTCGTCTTCTTGTTCTTAGCCAACAGGAGTGCAACCAGCCATGGTCGTCTGCTGCTGTAGCCCATCTGCTTCAAGAGTAGAGTTCTGAGATGTCCTTCTGCACATCACTGTTGTACTGAGCTGTGAGTTGCATACTTGTGGCCCAAGTCTTGCCATTCTTCTCTGTCATCAATAAGGTTTTTGCCCACAAGACTGCAGCTGACAGGATTTGTTTTGCTTGTTGGTCCGTTCCTAGTTTGCTGTTTCTGAGATGCTGGAACCGGTGCGTCTGGCATCAATGATCATACCACGTTCAAAGTTGCATATATTACACGTCTTACCCATTCTTGCCTTCAGTCGAACAGTAACTGAACCTCTCGACCTCGTCTGCGTGCTTTGTACTTATGCTTTATTTATTGGTCACTCATTGTCTAGAAGAGTGAGCTGTTTTCATAAATGGAGAGGTGTATTTAAGAAAGTGGCCGCTAGGTATATCTTAAGAAAAATGCGGTGTCATTCAGAGCAGTATTTTGAGAAACTGCTGGCTGTGATGCATAATGACGGTCACAAGAAGCCAGAGCTAATGGCTGATATGTTTCCACAGTGGTCCGACCTCCTCCACCTTCCCCATCTATCCTCATTTTCATTCACGGACGCTATTGTGGCACTAAATCCACAGACAGATTCTCTTGCCCCGTTTCATTCATGTTCCTCCATCACGCCAATTTATTCGTCCCTCCACCTTTTTTTTTTTGATATCATATATCTGCCCTGTCTTTTTTCCTTCTCTGTTCTGTTCTTTATTGAAGCGGTAAAGTCACATTGAAGTGTCTGAAAGCTAGCACTTAGGGTAAGTGCTCCCCTTCGCTTTCTCTGAAACGCAGCCTCTTGAATCTAAATGCATCAACAGGATGTCAGCTGGATGCGCGGACTCCATCTGCCTGTACTTGGCTTGACAGGTTGTTCAGGCAGGAAAAAAAATTGTAGTCCAAGGGTCGCGGGTTTGATCTCCCTGGTGCCGACAACTCAAGTGCCCCCGAGCAAGAGCGCCTAACACCCGTGTATATGTGTGACACCCCGGGCCAGGGAGCTGGCATTGGAAATCAGCCGACGTGAGCTTGAAATGCTTTGACATGACCAACGTTGCATCTGTCCTTGTAAAGACAAACCCTGCATTTAAATACTTTGCAATGGAGTAGACAGAGTAGAGAGAGAGAGAGCAAGAGAGACAGAGAGAGAGAGAAAGAGAGATGCAGAACTGTTACACATATCCATCTTAACAAGTCATTTTGTCTAGTATTGCCTTAAAATCTTGCTTTTGTGATGTTGTTCTGATGTTGGTGGGATAATTTTGCTTGTTTCCAATGTATGCGTTTCAAGAATATTCTTGAATGTCATTTTCTAGATACTACCTTATTGTACTTCAATATATGGATGCTTGTTTCCAGAAAATTCCTGAAACAAATGAAACTCCACTGGAAACAAGCAGAATTATCACACCCCGCAGGCAAAATTGTTCCCCTGTTTAAAGAAAAACACAATTTTAAGACTAAATGACTTCTTAAAAGAATAGTTCACCCCAAAATGAAAATTCAGTCATTATCTACTCACCCCCATGTCGATCCATTGAAGTTTGTAGGACCACCAAACACACAGTTGGTGTGTAATAGAGCAAAGCATTGTCAGTGAGGACAATCTATGACATAATGGGGTAAATATTGGACATTTCTGACCCACAGTGCAATCATTTGGCTACAAAACACTTGGCTTATGCTGCACAAGCTCTTTGGAGAAATTTGATGGTCATTGTATGCTTTTTTTTGTGCTGTAAAACAATGGCCCCTTTATCTTCAATAGTTTGGGAGAAGGCTGAGATGGAACTACAGGGGTTAACTCTCTGTGTGTTTCAATGGAGTTTCAACTGACATGGGGGTGAGTGGATGAGGACTGAATTTTCATTTTAGGGTGAACTGTTCCTTTAAGATGGACATTTCTGCAGCGTGTCCAGGTCCTGAGATACCACACTAGCCAACCACCATGCTTCAACTTTTATTGAGGTTATGCGTATCTACTCGTATTTTTCCCGTGCGTGTGTGTGTGTGTGTGTGTACCTGAACGTCGGTGCGGTCTGCGATCCACTTGGCCAGCTGCTCTGAGGCAAAGCCGATCCTCTGCAGGTCAAAAGTGTCGGCCCTCTTCGGCTTTCCTTTAGCCGGGAAATGCATGAAGGTCGGAGCGCTGTTCATATTCAGCTAGAGAGAGAGAGAGAGAGAGAGAGAGAGAGAAAGGTGGGGGATAGCAAGTTAATGTCACACATTTTTATATGAACATACAAGCAATTTTGATATCATCCCTAGAAAAAGAAAGAAGATTTTCATCTAGGAAGAGAGAGAGAGAGAGAGAAAGAGCAGAGCGAGAGAGAGAGAGATAAAGACAAAGATATTTATTACACCATTAAAATGCTATTATCGGGGTTCCCACTGTGATGTAAAATTTCATGACTTTCCCATAAGTCGCAGCGCTTCCGTGACCTAAAAATATTCTTCCTCCCCGGTTTGTTAATGCTGTGTTTTTTTTCTAAAGGGGTGAACAGTCTGGCTTCCACTCCAGTCAGGCTGAAAACCATCTAATGCGATAAATGTGTGAAACAAGTTGTGAAATATATTCTGCTATAAGTGTCCCAATTCCCTGACTTTCCCCTGTCTGGAATACGCTTCTTGAAATTCCTTTATATTACGGAAATTCCATGACCAGTGGGAACCATGAATTATATATCACAAAACACTCAAATCTAGGGCTGCGGTGCAATGATATCATTATGCAAGGGGGAAAGTAGATCAGTGTATTTCCATCATGCCTGTAAGTGTGTGGCAAACACATGCTTCAGTGTATGTGTGTGTGTGTGTGTGTGATGGTCTAATTGCTGCGCAGTATGTGTGTGTGTGTGTGCTGGTCATTACAGCTAATGAATGGACAGACAGCACCGCTACAATAGTTACACCCTTCTCTCCCTCTGTCCACCTGCATTACTCTCTCTTTCTGTCTTCCCTTTCAAACACACACACACACACACACACACACCCTTAAATGAAGACAATCGGTGTAACGTGAATTTTAAATGAGGCTGATTATCTCCTTCCTCTAAATCCCAACCCATCTTTCATCTCCCTCGCTCCCTCCCTCCGTGTTTTCTACCCATTTAACTCCAAATCCCAGGACACCCTACTATTATCCACAACAATAAAGTCAACTGGTTTACGCTCTCTTCTTTTTCCTCCCCAAGATACCTGGAGAGGAGAGGAGAGGAGAGGAGAGGAGAGGAGAGGAGAGGAGAGGAGGAAAAAGTAGAGGAGTAGAATAGAGGAGAGGAAAGGAGAGGAGGAAAAAGGAGAGGAGTAGAGGAGAGGAGAGGGGAAAGGAGAAGAGGAGAGGAGGAAAAAGGAGAGGAGAGGAGAGGAGGAAAAAGGAGAGGAGCAGAGGAGAAGAGAGGAGAGGAGAGGAGAGGAGGAAAAAGTAGAGGAGTAGAATAGAGGAGAGGAAAGGAGAGGAGGAGTAGAGGAGAGGAGAGGGGAAAGGAGAAGAGGAGAGGAGGAAAGAGGAGAGGAGAGGAGAGGAGGAAAAAGGAGAGGAGCAGAGGAGAGGAGAGGAGAGGAGAGGAGGAAAAAGGAGAGGAGTAGAGGAGAGGGGAAAGGAGAAGAGGAGAGGAGGAAAAAGGAGAGGAGAGGAGAGGAGGAAAAAGGAGAGGAGAGGAGAGAAGGAAAAAGGAGAGGAGCAGAGGAGAGGAGAGGAGAGGAGAGGAGAGAGAGTGGAGTGTCATTATGCAGGTTATTTCTCTTCATTATAAGAAAGCCAGCCACCAGTTCTCCCATGGGGGGAAAAGGTGAAGAATGGGTTAGATACATGTGTGCAGTCACAAACACACACACACACACAGATATTTACTGAAAACAAGCTTAACTGAAACTGAAACTAACGTGTGCACACACACACACACACACACACATTTTAAAAGAAAACAAGGCAAAAAAGGAAAAATAGAGTGATGTGCATGTAATTACCTGTCGTTTAAATCTCAATTGGCTATTTCTATAATTACAGAGAGGGGGTGGGGGGGTGGAGGGAGGGGGTGTATATAGAGCCATGGGAAAAAAACAAATAGCCTAGAAATAAAAGAGTAAAAGTAGCAGGAAAGAAAGAAAGGAAGTCAAAAAGAAAGAAAGAAAAAAGAAAGCAACCAAGAAAAAAAAGCAAGAAAGTAAGCAAGTCAGCAAATAAAAAAAAAAGAATGACAACACGTATGCAAGGAGAGAAGAAAGGAAGACAGAAACCAATAAAGCAAGCAAGAATGAAAGAACGAAGCAAACATGCAAACCATGCAAGGACGGAGACAAAAAAACAGAAACAAATAAGCTAAAAAAGAATGAGAGAGGAGGAAGGAGAGAAAAAGTGAAGACAGAGTGGGAGAGGTGTTGCTGTATTTACATTCGACTCTTACACCGCACTCCGTCGCTGAAAGACAATCCCGGCCCGATCCACCTGCCCTGTGGGCTACCGAGTTGCCATGGTGACCAGTGATTATGTATATTATGGTGTGGGAGTTGATGTTTGGCTTGTTTTTTTTTCTGCATGAAGTCTATTTAGAGCGTGTTCATTATACAGGTGTGTGTGTAGGTGACAGAAAACACATAAAGGCAACGTGACATTAGGTAAATGCATGTGCGAGCCACCGCAGGGGTCACGTGCACGCATAAACACACACACAACAGAATATCTTCAGGTTTCAGAAAGCCAAATTTAAGACTTTTAGAGACTTTTTTAAATGATACCTGTAAGTGAAGACCAATAAAAAAACGAAAATAAAGAGACAAAAAGCTGGCAAAACAAGCCTATTTGTCATTGAACATAGCTAATGGAAGTTATGAAACTATAAATGGGCAGAATAAGAAAAAGGACAACATTAAATGAATTGTTAAAGCTGTAATAATCGATTTTCCGACAACTAGAGGGTGATAGAAACCACAACACAATTGTAAATAAAGCACAGCAAAGCTGCTGGGCTACGGAAGTGCCTAAGGACAAACCTAGCAAAGAGCCATGCATAAATGCTAACAGCTAAGCTAAACGTACCTACGGAGAAGTGAAGGTTCCTGCTGAAGGTTACATGTAATAACTGTATTTACGACATTTAATACTTTCTAAGAATTTAGATAATTCATGTTAAGCTTTTTTAGACTTTTGAAAGGCCTGCAGACACTCTGACACCCACACTCACATTTTGTTACTGTTTGTACTCTGCCCACGCGCTAAAGTCAGGAAAATAGGACTGAACGTGACGTGAATTTTTCTTTAACTTAATCGGTGGATTGTCTCTTAAAATGTTTGTGTTAGTGTCTGTGTGTGTGAGTAGAAAAAAGAAAACACACCAGTCAACCTACCGAGCTTTCTCACCTGACATACATGACTCATCACTGCCTCTGCAAGAACGTGTGTGTGCAGTAGGGCTAAAGAAAAAAAGGAAAGACGATGGAAAGGAGGAAAAAAGTGAAGGAAGGAAGGGTGGGAGAAAAGGAAAGAATGAAAGGTGCAAGGTAGGGTCGGGTGACTGGACAAATACATTGGGGGTCGGCGATGGAGCTACCTGTTGGAAAACGTCGGCTCCCTCATCGTAGTCCACCACAGTGAAGAAGAGCTTGTTGGAAAAGGCGGAGGAGTAACGCCACGAGTTCGCCAGCACCTGGTACTCCTCATTCGCCTGCCTGTATAGTATAGAGAGAGAGAGAAAGAAGTGTAGATAAAGAGAAAGACAAAGAGAGGAGATGTTACATAAATCATACATGAAACCGTTTTGTGGAAAATCCTCTTGCATTAATGCCAACAGTTAGCTGCAGAGTAGACTTTAAATGAACTGTTTGTATGAATGCAGCGACAGTTATTTCAAATTTGATTGCTCGACTTGAAAAGTAAGGAATGAAATTAGCATGATGCGACATGCTAGCATGTTTGATGCCACCACTTGACCCAACAGAAAGCAGCCAACTCGGCCATAATGAGTACTGGTTTTGGTTTTCTTCTTTCTAGAGGAGACAATATCGATTACTTGAAACTTTGTTTCGGCATGATTTTTCTTTTTCATTCTATCATTTTTACATTTTAATCCATTTGCCCCAAGCTTGGCACCACTGATGTCTTCTTTGGCGAACCTAGCTTTTCTAAACGTTTTATGCCGATGTCATTGGTCAGTGTTATTGGCAGAGCTGTGACCAAGTCAACTTTGCTTGAGTCCCAAGTCAGTCTCAAGTCTTGAGGCACAAGTCTCAAGTCAAGTCCCAAGTCTAAATGTAGATTACCAAGTCAAGTCCAAGTCATTATTGTCAAGTCTCAAGTCTAAATGTAGAACAGCAAGTCAAGTCAGAACAAATCAAAACAAAACAAAACAGAAAAGAGTCCAGTATCAATTTAATATCTTAAAGAATCTCATCACTTTCAATCTAAGTCATTTACACAAACACAAGATCTTTTGTCAAGACTTTAGAAACCTTTTCAAGTCATCAGAGTACAAGTCAAAGTCAAGTCCCAAGTCACCAGAACCCAAGTCAAGTCAAGTCTCAAGTCTTCTCTTCATGCATCAAGTCAAGTCTCAAGCAATTCAAATTGTGACTAGAGTCTGACTCGAGTCCAAGTCATGTGACTTGAGTCCCCATCTCTGGTTATTGGTCATAAACACCCAATGGACATTTGTCCTGCTGTAAATACTAGGAGAAATTTACAGTCCTACTTGAAGCTGAATGGATTTCACTTCGCTGGGTCGGGCGAATTTCTCGCTCAAGCGAACGCCTCTTCGCCTCAACCGAAGCTGCCTCCATTTCGCATTGTTCGCCTCCTTCAATTGACTTTACATGTATTGGCACCAACCCAATTTTTCTTTTCTTGCGTTCTGCCTGAATGTAGTGTTACACCATCTGCTCTTATTCACAAAAACTGATGGTGTTTTTTGTGTCATGCTGAGCTTAAAGCAGGAGATGAAAGTTTTGCTGCGGGAAAAGAATCAACGGTGTTGCAGCTGTAAAACTAAAGTTGTTTACACAAGTAGACTTGTTCACGATGCTTCATCAATTATTTTCCTCTCCTTTTGTGAGACGCTTACTTTTCCTCTGTCTTTTTCCGTTCCTCCATTTATTCATCGCCTCTATCTGTCCTAGAGAAGGTGTTATTTTGACAAGCCGTGGGGATAGGCAAGGCAGGAAGGATGAAATAAATACATACATTTATTCATGAGGAGACAAAGAGGGGGAGGAAAAAGGGGGACAAAATCACAACAAAAAAAAAAAGCAAATGAGTGACCTCAAAAAGAGGGGAAGGTAGAGACGGGAGAAAAAGAGAGCAAGACGAAGACAGGGAAAGAGGAAGTGAGAGAAAAACAGAAAGAGAAGGAGAGAGACATAATCGGAGCAGGAGAGAGAGAGAGAGAAAGAGTGAGAGAGAGACAGAAAAAAGAAAGGAGAGGACACGAAAGAGAGGGAGGGAGAGATAATGTGAGAGAGAGAGACAAAGAAAGAAAGAAAGAACTAGACAGTGAAATTAAATGAAAAAAGAAAGACAAACTCAGACAGAAAGATGATCAGACTGAAAGATAGAAAGAGAGTGGAAGGGAGAAAAAAGAGATAGGGAGAGACACACAGAGAGAGAGAGAGAGAGAGACTGAGAAAGTAAGACAGAAAGAGAGGGAGGGAGAGAGAATGTGAAAGAGAGAGGCAAAGAAAGAAAGAAAGAAAGAAAGAAAGAAAGAAAGAACTAGATAGTGAAATGAAATGGAAAAAGAGAGAAAGACAAACTCAGACAGAAAGGGAGAGAGACAAAGAGAAAGATAGACAAAGGGGAGGGAGAAAAGAGACAGAGAGAGAGAGAGACACTGTAGACTAGATCATCTGCAGTTTCTCTCTCTCTCTCCCTCCATCCCACATAGCAGCTATCTTGACAAGTGAAGGCTGCGTTCACACAGCGTTCTCATTCCTCTCTTCCTCTCTCTTGTCACTTTATTTCTTTTTTTTATTAGCTTTTCTTCTATTTGTTCTCTCCATCTCGGCCTAATGAAGGTGTTATTTTGACCAGCGCCCGGTCTGACCAGCCTTTCCCCTTGTCCTCGTCTTGCGTGACAAGATAAACAGTACAACGCCAGGAAACGCTCTCTCTCTTTCTTTATAATCTCTCTCACTTTAGCTCCACGTCTCTCTCCCTCTCCTCCACTTTTCACTTTGACATTGTGTCTTGTGTCAACTGCCTCTTACGCCGGCTTTAATTAGTGAGAAATCGTCTGCCAGGATGTGTTATGCGCGGCGACGTGACATTGTTATCGCTGTAGCTAATGTTAGGACGGTCCCTTTGAAGTGTCTACCGGTTTAAAAACTCGCCGGAGATGAAGTTGAAACTCGGGCCAGCAGACTGTCGGGGATTACGCCGGTACCTGACTCTGTGTGTGAACGACGCTTTGCCGGAGTTGTCAAGGTGTCACCGAGATCTGGCTTTCCCTGTGCTGATGGCGTCCGTGTTGTCTTTTTTTCTCCGTTTGGGTTCCCGTCACTGATAAAAGAATCTCTTTATTGATGGGGATTTGCTGGATTTTTTCCAGCTTTTTGGGGGGGAAATGAAGATGTCATTGTATCATGAAGAACTACAGCAGCGAGAAAGTTAGAACTTCGACTGACTTCGCCTAGTAGAAGGCTTTCAATAGCAAATGAGATGCGCCGATACGCTGATGATGAACCTGTTTTTTTAACACACCGCAGTGGTCATTAAGAGGCAAATACAGGTCAGTCAGGTTGAGACACTTCAGTCTTTTGTACCTGGCCGCTATCAAACTTCATGTTTCACAGCAGTTGAGAAAATAATTTTCTACAAATCTTGTCTGTTTGAAGATTTAACTTTAACTATGAAACTTCACACCTCAGCTGCACACCTTGACTTCCATAATCCTCTTTCCATATGCAAATGAGATTTGCGTGATGTCACGAGACAAGCACTTCCTTCATCTACAGTATGAGTTTGCATGGACTACTGCGGTACTTTATTTTCCTGGACTGAAAGTTTTTCAAGTGTGTGTTCCCCAAATGGAACTGGTCTCTACGAAGGTAGATGAAAAACACCTGCGAAAGTCAGTCCAAACTTTTCAGTCTTGTAGTGTGTCCCCAGCTTGACTACGTAACCATGACAACCACCCAGCAAAGTCTCGTAACAGCCTCCATGTCTCTGTCTCTCCAAGGCAACATAAATTAACAAGCGCAACAAACTAGGGACATGAATAATTAAAAAATTAACACAGAAAACTTTTTTTTTAGTCTGGGCATGACAACACAACATGCTATTGTAGACGCCAACGTTAATGTTTTATGTACAACATTTAGTATTAATGTTCCTACACAAATGATGCGTTTGTCTATTGTTGTAGCCATATTGTGAGCAGTTGTGTTTCCACTGTGTCTGTATGTGTGTCTCTGTGTGTGCGCTCGTAAGCGTATGCTGTATGTCTGTTTATGTGCGTGTGTGAATCATTACGCACCATATGGTGATAAAACAGCCGTATTAAAATGTGCTCATAAACACTGACATTGAGGACAGTGTGTATTAACAAGGGAAAGCAATTACTTATATGGACAGATGTGCTAGATAGCTTTCTAAACAATGTGGTGCACAGATTCCCGTCGGAGAAAATCTTACATTTTATTAAAACTGACCAAATCCTAGATGTTAGCATCTCAGTTTCTCACAGACCCTCTGTGTGCATGTCTAAATCCCCCCATTTGCCTGAAATTTGCCTTTCAATGATATACAGGACATTTTGGGGGAGTGTGTTGCATAGGTGTGGGCAGGACAAGAGTTGAAAGACTTGCAGCCCAAAGAAAGGAAAACAGAGGAAGAGAGAAACACACAAGCAATGTAGGAGGGTAAAGTTGCATGGTCTGTTTATCATCTTTGTCCTTTCTTTTGTAAATCTCTCATAAATGATGTATTATGTAAGGAATAATACTATAATAATACACGGAAAGGTGCAGATTATTTCCTCTGATCTGTGAGTCAGAGCCTTGACTTGCTGTCAGTGTTCAGAGACTGTAATTGTCAGTGAGCCAGGTGTCAAATTTGATAATCCATACATGTTATTCCTATGTGAACAAGCATTGTGAAAGGTCTGTGAGGTTTTTGCCAGAAAACAGGAGCGAATATTTACTGGCACAACCTGAACTCTCTTCAGCACAAGAAATGAAACATTAAAAAGTCTGAACTCTGCATTCTGACTTAATAATTAACGGTTATTGAATTGAAGTGAATACAATTGAAACAAACTGAACTGAAGCAGCAAGAGCTGAATCAAGAGTGAACCTAAATGAAGTGAGCAAAGGGTGGAAGAAAGGCCTAGAGAAAAGCTGATGTCAAAGATTTAAGAGGTGTCACGTCAACTTTGCCTGAGTCCCAAGTCAGTCTCAAGTCTTGAGGCACAAGTCACAAGTCAAGTCCCAAGTCTAAATGTAGATTACCAAGTCAAGTCCATGTCATTAATGTCAAGTCTCAAGTCTAAATGTAGAACAGCAAGTCAAGTCAGAACAAATCAAGAGTCCAGTATCAATTTAATATCTGAAAGAAAACTAAATATCTAGGACTTTTCAATGCAATATGGTTTTAATAGGATAAAAACTTGGTAAGAGCATCATGAGTTTGATTTCTAGAATCAGTTTCAACTTCAATAAATTCAATCATTCCATACAAATTCAGAAAACAGAATTTAAATTCAGTCGTCTGCTGTAACAAATCTCATTTACACAAACACAAGATCTTTTGTCAAGACTTTAGAAACCTTTTCAAGTCATCAGAGTACAAGTCAAAGTCAAGTCCCAGGTCACCAGAACCCAAGTCAAGTCAAGTCTCAAGTCTTCTCTTCATGCATCAAGTCTCAAGCAATTAAAATCTCTGGTAGAGATGTGTTGTCTAGGTGTGGCACTTTCCTAGCTCTTCCCCGTTTCTTTTTTGCAAAACACCTTTCTCATGGACAACTATTCAGTGTGTGGTCTAAATGAATGTTTGGGTGCTCAAAATTTACAAAGGCTAAAGCAGATTATGGACAAAAATCTTTACGGTACTGATTGATTTCATATCTTTAGCAATCATGTCAGCAATGAGGTGTAGAGATTCCCTCAGTTCAGCTTCTGTCACACATCAGAGGAACTTTCACAAATGTTGTCATTTTAGTTTGCCTTGATCTATCTTCCTGGCTTGGAGAAATAGCTGGATTCTTGTTGAGATGAATCAGCGTTGTGGTTGTGCAGCCATAGTACCGTACTTTACTCTGAAAAGACGGCCATTCATTTTCTTGAAGTTTGCCCACACTGGGCTTTTGTGTGGCTTTGATAACGACATAATAGCTACTGAAAGCCGATAGCAGAGTTTTGAGTACAAAACATCAGAGACTGCGTGGAGATGTTTTTTTTTTTTTTTTTTTTTTTTTTTTTCAATGTAATGGCTGGTCCATTGCCCATAGTTCTTTTTCTCAGCCGTTTGAGCACTGCATAGCCTGCTCTGCTAAAATTATTTAAACGACTCAATATTATAATAAAATGTTTAATGGCAAAATTACCAAAGTAGGCGATGATCCCATGAACAACTATTCGAATATTTGGTTTTATGACCCCTCCCTAATGTCTCCCACTCTACCCCGACTGGCCTCAAAGTGTGTAACTGAAAGAAAGAGAGAGAGAGAGAGAGAGAGAGAGAGAGAGAGAGAGAGAGATGAAGAGTGATGCGGGAGCGTGGACCCCGGTGATTAGCCGTCTTTCTCATTGCCTGTTAGTCCTCTTAACGCAGGCTCCCGGGTCGCCATCTAACATTCATCTCTTACTCCCACCCCCTCTCTCTCTTTCCCTCTCTATCTTTCTGCTCTAATGATGCGATGCTATCGCTCATGTTAATAAGAGAGTGCCTGGAGAAAGACTGAGAGAACGAACGAACGAACGAACGGACGAACAAACAAAAAAAGAGACAAGAAGGCAATAAGGGTTAGCAAGAGAGAAAGTGTGCTGACATTAATGAGTGCGTCTGGCACATCAAGTAGGAATAAGCAGTCTGATTTCCTTGTTAAACAGCTCTTGAGATAAATAGATAAAACGGATGGATGTGTCAGAGGTCAGTCCGTTGCAAAGAATAAGAGGGAGAGAGAGTGCGCATGTGTGTGTGCCTACATGTGTCAAGGGTCATCCAATAGCGAATGGAGAGAAAACATGTGTGTGGAAGAGTGAGTGAGTGAGAGAGAGAGAGATACAGCAAGAAGAGGAAGGAGTGCAGACATGAGTAATGAATAAGTTATCTCATCAAGTGATTGATGAAGTAGCAGAGTGGCTGATTAGAGTAACAGGCCGGGTCAGGATGGAGAAGGTCACTGCTGATTACGTCAACTAGTTGGACTTACTCTAGGACACCAGGACAAGGACCAGTCAAAAAGCCAGGTTTACACTACAGGATCCAAACAGGGCTAGTCACAGATTCCACAAAAAGCCACCCAGGTTTCTTGGTCTGGACTGTAAACAACTTATGGGTGTGTTTATGCTGTATCCCTACATGGTGCCAGCACTAGTAAGTTTTAGAGAGCCTTGGTCCCAGGATGAGACAAAGTTTACTGGCTTCCAGGCTGAAAGGGTTTAAGAGCTCCAAATAGAGCACGCCAGGCCACTCCAGGACCAAACAGGGCCAATCAGGGTTTTCACTGCAGGACCAAACAACTTGTAGCAGAGGTGAGGAGTCGAGTCACATGACTTGGACTTGGCAATCGGCTCATCGGCCGATAAGATTAAATCCACCGATGGCAGTGGCTGTTCCAAAGACGTTCAAGTTTGAATGGTTACATGAGACATTTTTTTTCATTCTGAATGAAATCATTCCTAAGGAAGATTGCCACTTAAGTGTTTACATGAGCGCTAAATATAACAATCGCATTGAGATGTGCGTTTACATGCTCCACAGTATGTAATCAGAATAAAAGTTTCTGACATGCGCAAAACACCGAATCCAGCACTCTAACACGGGCTTACGTTTTTAAAAGATGGACCTGCGTCGGTTATTTCTTTACTGCTGTTCTTTCTGATGAAGCAACAGTTTTATCAAAACATACGACTCCGCAAGAGTCAGAAAAAGACGTTTTGTTTTGCCCCGGCAATGATTGGGTCCATTTGTAATTTTCACCGCTGTAAACCGAAACTGGCCCGGAGAGGCGGAGTCAGGACTTGATATAAAAACGGGCTGCACCGCCCACATCAAGCCCGAGGGCCCCGGGGTTAATAACAAGCACATCCATTTGAATCCTCCCGGAAAAAAAAGGTAGCGTAATTGACGTTACGTTAAATGCGCGAGCGTGTGCAGAAAGAGGCGAGATAAAGAAAGTGATCGGAATGAGTGTTTACATGACAAAATTTTATCCATCGACCGGATTATGAAAGGGTTAAACCACCCCTCTCAAACGGAATGAAATTTCATTCAGATCGGGCCAGTTTATTCTGATTGAGGCGTTTATGAGCCATTTTTATTCTGATTGGGCTGCTATTCTGATTAAAAGGCTCCATGTAAACGCAGCTAATGTTATTTGTTTATTTTAATTAAAAAAGGCAGTTCTGGTTATGTGAAAGAATGTTACAATAAAAGATGTTCCTTAAATCTATATGTTCATTTGCTTTCTATTTATTTAGTTCAATTTCAAAAAGAGCATTTTTGGTTATGTGAAAGTTGTTACAATAAAAGCTGATCCTTAAATCTATATTCATAAAGTAAAGTATAATGAAGGGCAGAATATAGATTATTTTGGCAGGGCACAAATTGGTCAATACGAAATAAAATATCGGCAGGCTATCGGTATCGGCCGATTGTAGTGTTCGAAAAATCGGCTATCGGTATCGGCCCAAAATTTCCATATCGGTGCATCCCTACAGAGTAGCAATAGTAATTGTCTTTATTTATAACTGTTTCAATACATAGTTACAGTTCATAATGCTTTGTAAACAAGTAAATAAAAACCCGAAAAGGAAATCAAGAGTAAAAGTAAAAAGCAATCTAAGCAATGCAACAAACATTAAAAACCAAAGCAAATTCCAACTGAGGTAAGAACTAATTGGAGCCTTCTACTTTCTACACAGAGACATACTTAATTGGTCTGCCCGCAAACTCTACATACACAATCCAAATGGTATATGCTGTCTGTATTCACCATACTGTATACTGTAGTGTGTAGTGTGTGCATATTATCAGCATGCTACATGACAATGTTGACAATCTACATTCAAACCATTGTGATGCCTAAATGCTGACAAGTCAAGTCTCTTACTCTCTTACTTTGCCACAGAGTACATTTCAGCACCATGGAGAGCTCCCGCCACACTTTCCATGTGAAACACACTGCTGGGTGCAGAACTGGCCATGGTGCTGAAATACTGGGAGAGTGAAGGGAGTTTGTTTGAATTGGTCTGAATCACTTTTGTTGTACATTTGCCATTTGACAAACGTACAAAAATTTGTATTTGTTGAGTATTGTGGCATAATTTGGCTATTTCCGACAAATTAAGCAAAGAGTGAGTCTGGACACACATATGAAGACATTTAGAGAAGTATGATAAAGTCAATAAAAATCTGTTTTAAATAGGGATACACTTTTGAGACAAACACATAGCACTTTTAATCTTGTATTAAAATTCTGAGTTAGTGCTTGATCTTGCCAAGTCTCACATGGCCCTGCTGCAGATAAGTGCCAACTCTTATATTGGAAAACTCACATCACATTGTAAGCCCACTATTGGGTTGCAAGTCACTGCACAGAGACAATTTTCCAAAGGTCTGCTCAATGCTTTTAATGCTTTTAGTCTGTAAGTGGGTAAGTGGGTCCTGCTGGCCTTGTTCTCTGGATTTTGCTCATTCCCATTTGGTAGCATGCCTTTTGATCCAAATGTCAATGTGACCCACAGGTTCTTCTTACATAACACTGTTTTCTGTGTTCCCCAAGGTGTCTGAGTCTATATGTGTGTGTGTGGAAGGAGGGGTATGTCCAATATCAAATGAGTTTCGGGGTATTTGTGTGTGTGTGTGTGAACTTCACAGAAGTGACAAAACTTGCAAGAAGCCTAAGAAAGAAGAGGGAAGGAAGAGGAAGCTAGGCTAGACTGTGGAAATAATAATTAGTGCAAGGGTCTTGAGACTGTGAGTGTGTGTGTGTGTGTGTGTGTGTGTGTGTGTGTACCTGCAGACGGAGCACTGCCTCTGAGGCTGCAGGGCGGTGAACATGACGATGACAGAGTAGTTCCTGGGCGGGGCCTTGACGAAGCGACGGAACTTGTCCCCGTTCATCCGGACGACTGAGCGGCGGGAGGACCACTCCATCATCTGGTCAACCTTCTCCGACAGCAGGTTCTGGATGGACACACACACACACACACACACACACACACACAGGAGAGAGGACGATACATTCCATAAGGATTTTCAGATTCAAGAGAGATGAATTACCTTTATCAGTCCAGCACTGTTACGAAATGGTATTAATGCTAGAAACCCATTTTGGAAAAATGTTTACTAAGTACAGTATGTAACCCCTTTAATACAGAATTCAAGCATTTATGAGGCTCACATATATTTTTAAATAACTGTAAATTTCAAATAAGGCTGGACAATAATTCAATATTATCATTTATCATCTTTCTGTAGAATCATATTGTGATGATATGCTGATTTTGGGACACAATTCTGCTGTCTGAATTGATAATATCAAGCAAATTCTATTTAAAAACTAACAAAATGAGGTACGGTAGGAATATGAATTGAAAATTTCAGTTTTGTTTGACATCACACTTAGCTTTCCCATTCAGTTCAACGGGATGACCATTAACTTGATCACTGAACATGTGATTTTGCATGTGAACCATATTGTGATATAGCCTATATCGATATAAAACTTTTTTTTTTTTCTGTTTTAAAGATGGACAAACTGCATTTTGAAAGAAACAAAACCCTTGAAATAAACAAACAGACCATTAGCAGCACCATGCGTCGCTCCCACAATGCTACAGTTTGCTTTTTGCTCTTGCCACTTGTTTAGCACACTTGGTCCTGATGTTCCATAACTAAGTCGGAGAGTTTCCATCACCTAAAAATTGCATTCCTTCCTGGTTACTTAAGAAGCTTGCTATTTTCTTTCTAAAACGATGCACTGTCTGATTTCTAGTGCGACAAACGTGTGAAACAACTTATAAAATGCATTCTGGTATATTCCTAAAAATCCGCTGATATTCCCGGACTCCCCAAGACAATCGATCGAGTTCCCTGACTTTTCCCGGTCTGGAAAACAACCGCTCCAAAACTCCATGGAAGTCTGAGGCTGCTGGAAAGGAAGGTGCTGCTAGATGCAAGAAGCTAAATCTAAATTTTAATAGGTCTGACTCCACACAAAGAAGCTGGAATACAACGCACCTAACCATTATTTACACAGAGAAGGAGTACCGACTTGGCTGTCTTTGTTGTGTGTGTGTGTGTGTGTGTGTGTGTGTGTGTGTGTGTGTGTGTGTGTGTGTGTGTGTAGAAAAAAGTCCCAGCCCCAGTCCTTGGCTGTGTTGGAGTGTGTACTGTAGAAGTGTGTCTGCTGTTGATTAAATCCGGGCCGGCTTAGCTAAAAGGTCACAACACAGCCGGCATTAGAACACAACGCTAAAGGTAAACAACAAACACACACACACAAACATATGTGTGTGCACACACACGCACTGCCAGTCCAGTACCTTTACATTCTTTCTGAAGCTAAAATCATTATAATGGCAATGTTATATGGTGGGGTAGTTTAATGACTGGGTGTGGCTCTCTGTGTGTGTGTGTGTGTGTGTGTGTGTGAATCTATCTGTGTTTAATGGGAGGGTCCTTGTCCTTGTGACGCTGTCTGTGTGTGTGTGTGTGTGTGTGTATGTGTGTGTCGGTGTGTATGTGTGTGTGTGTGTTTGTGTTTATGTCAATGCTAGTCTGTGTGTTATGGGCAGGTCCTTGTCCTTGTGTCTTTATGTGTGTGTGTGTGTGTGTGTGTGTGTGCGTGTGTCTGTCTGTCTATGTAAGTCTACCTGTGTTTTATGGTAACGTTCTTGCTTGTGTGTGTGTGTGTGTGTGTGTGTGTGTGTGTGTGTGTGCGCGTGTCTGTGTAAGTCCATCTGTGTGTTACGGCAAAGTTCTTGTTCTTGGTTATGTGTGTCCATGCTAGTCTGTGTGTGTGTGTGTGTGTGTGTGTGTCTATGTAAATCTACTTGTATATTATGGGAATGCCCTTGCCCGTGTGCTACTGTGTGTGTGTGTGTGTGTGTCCACAGACGTCGATCTGTGTGTTACAGCAAGGTCCTTGTTCTTGGCCTTGTGTCTTTATGTGTCTGTGTTTTGTGTGTGTGTGTGTGTGTGTGTGTGTGAGTGTGCCTGTGTAAATCTATCTGTGTGTAACAGTAAGGTCCTTGTCCTTGTTACTTTGTGTGTGTGTGTTTATGTGTGTACATGAACCTCGACACTGTGTTTCATGGTAAAGGCTAAGAGTGTCTAGTCAGACCTCTACGTGTGTGTGTGTGTGTGTGTGTGTGTGTGCGTGTGCATCAGTAATGGCAGGACACCGCTCAGTTCCTACCAGGCACAACACGCGCTCCGGAAAAAACGATGAATGATGAAATAGTGAGATTGGCGGTGAAACGCTCGCTGTGTTTTCCGGCCTCCACAAATCAAACGAAACACCAACAAATCTGTACGGAAAGCACATTTTAATCTATGCGGCACAACGTTTGTGTGAATTAGACCGCGCTGAATCTTTAACAAGGTTCGGCATGCATTTTTCATCGCAGAACTTTGTCCACCCTCTCAGCATCTTTCCAAGTTTGAACACATACAGAAATATTGATAAACGGGGGCCCGCAGTTTTTTTTGCTGTTGTTGTTGTTGTTGTTGTTGTTGTTGTTGTTGTTTCGGTTTGAAACGGTTAATGTATTTTTCATTGCTATCGTTTCACTGTGCAGCGGCATGCATGAAACAGATTTGATGTTATTGCAATGATCTTAAGGGCCTGAAAATCAATATTTGTGGACATGAACAGCCGAGAAACAAGAATTAAGAGACTGTGAGGAGCTGCTGCACTTAGCATGTTAGTTCAAAGTGCAAAGACATGCAGGTCAGGTGAGTGTTTGTGTGTAGTATGTAGTATACTGTATGATGTATAGTGTGTATATGATGTAGTATATGATGTATAGTGTGTATATGATGTAGTATACTGTATGATGTATAGTGTGTATATGATGTAGTATACTGTATGATGTATAGTGTGTATATGATGTAGTATACTGTATGATGTATAGTGTGTATATGATGTAGTATATGATGTATAGTGTGTATATGATGTAGTACATGTAGTACATGATGTATAGTGTGTATATGATGTAGTATATGATGTATAGTGTGTATATGATGTAGTACATGTAGTACATGATGTATAGTGTGTATATGATGTAGTATATGTAGTACATGATGTATAGTGTGTATATGATGTAGTACATGATGTATAGTGTGTATATGATGTAGTATATGATGTATAGTGTGTATATGATGTAGTATATGATGTATAGTGTGTATATGATGTAGTATATGATGTATAGTGTGTGTATATGATGTAGTATATGATGTAGTACATGATGTATAGTGTGTGTATATGATGTAGTACATGTAGTACATGATGTATAGTGTGTATATGATGTAGTACATGTAGTACATGATGTATAGTGTGTATATGATGTAGTATATGATGTATAGTGTGTGTATATGATGTATAGTGTGTATATGATGTAGTATATGATGTATAGTGTGTGTATATGATGTAGTATATGTAGTACATGATGTATAGTGTGTGTATATGATGTATAGTGTGTATATGATGTAGTATATGATGTATAGTGTGTGTATATGATGTAGTATATGATGTAGTACATGATGTATAGTGTGTGTATATGATGTAGTACATGTAGTACATGATGTATAGTGTGTATATGATGTAGTACATGATGTATAGTGTGTATATGATGTAGTATATGATGTATAGTGTGTGTATATGTAGTACATGATGTATAGTGTGTATATGATGTAGTACATGATGTATAGTGTGTATATGATGTAGTATATGATGTATAGTGTGTGTATATGATGTAGTACATGATGTAGTACATGATGTATAGTGTGTGTATATGTAGTACATGATGTAGTACATGATGTATAGTGTGTATATGATGTTGTACATGATGTAGTACATGATGTAGTACATGATGTATAGTGTGTGTATATGATGTAGTACATGATGTAGTACATGATGTATAGTGTGTATATGATGTAGTACATGATGTATAGTGTGTATATGATGTAGTACATGATGTAGTACATGATGTATAGTGTGTGTGTGTATATGATGTAGTACATGATGTATAGTGTGTATATGATGTAGTACATGATGTATAGTGTGTGTGTATATGATGTAGTACATGATGTAGTACATGATGTATAGTGTGTATATAATGTAGTACATGATGTAGTACATGATGTATAGTGTGTATATGATGTAGTACATGATGTATAGTGTGTATATGATGTAGTACATGATGTAGTACATGATGTATAGTGTGTGTGTATATGATGTAGTACATGATGTATAGTGTGTATATGATGTAGTACATGATGTAGTACATGATGTATAGTGTGTATATGATGTAGTACATGATGTATAGTGTGTATATGATGTAGTACATGATGTAGTACATGATGTATAGTGTGTGTGTGTATATGATGTAGTACATGATGTATAGTGTGTATATGATGTAGTACATGATGTAGTACATGATGTATAGTGTGTGTGTATATGATGTAGTACATGATGTATAGTGTGTATATGATGTAGTATATGATGTAGTACATGATGTATAGTGTGTATATGATATAATACATGATGTATAGTGTGTATATGATGTAGTAACTAATGTATATGAAGTATGTATATGACCTAGTATATGATGTATATGATGTGTATATATATGTAGTATGTATATGGATGATGTAGTATGGTATATAACATGTATATAATGGTATATAAAGACTTGACTGTGATAAAGGGCTATATAAATAACCAAGACCAGACTAGTTATTATTTTTCCCAGTAGTGGAACATGTATATGTTATAATATTACAGTTCCTAATGAAAAAACAAGCCATTCCTTTTATCACCTCTCTCTAAATACCAGACAGAAATGTAATTATCTAGAACCTACACCCCACCCCCACCTGCTGATCCATTTTCCTCATTGTCCTTTCAGACTAAACCCGCTCAGATGAGATATGGCAAATGGCAAGTGCCCATTACTTTGACTTTATCAAATGAAACGATGACAAGATCACTGGACACCAACGCTGTTTGGCTTTCCTGATGAGTCACAGACGAGGAAATTCACTTATCCTGATTTTGGAAGGTGAGAGAGGAAGCAATCGCCACTTTATTACATCATTACCCAGATTTCCTTAAAAAAACACCCATAAACTAGGAGAAAATTTGATTTCTCTGTGCAAGAATCCACATTTTGAAAGCTTTCTGCGACCTGTTGGTATCATAACATGAATAGAAATACCAAAAATCACCATCTCTCAACATCTCCCTCTCTCTCTTTCTGCCTGTTCCTCTTTCTCTCTATCCATTCTTCCTATTAGCATTTCATTTCAATTCAAATCTGCTTCATTACAGGAAAGAAAACATTGCTCCCAAAGCAGTATGGCGTCAAATGAGGCAATATTACTAGATAAATATGAACAGATGACCGGTTATTAGACAAAAATCTATATTTATCAGTGTTATCAGCAGCAACATTCAATGACAATTCATTTGTTCCATTGTGAACTGTGGACTAATCTCTCCAGTAAACTGCCTGGAGACAAACAGATAAATAAAGACAAAGAAAAAGAAACAGTGCAAGAGGATGAAGACGAGAGAGACATAGATGGAGGGAGAGAGAGAGAAAGAGAGAGAGAGAGAGTCTAACATGTGTTTCTGCTGTCCTTTGCTTGTTCAGTTCAGACAACACACACTCCCGTACTAATGGGCCATGTATAATGAGAGGGGAGACTCACTAAGAAACACAGCACAAACACACACACAACCACACATCCAGAGAGATACTAAGTGCTTGTTATGCACCTTTGTTTCTTTACGTCTTCAGTGTGTGTGTGTGTGTGTGTGTGTGTGTGTGTGTGTGTGTCTTCCAGCTTTTTGCCCGTGTGCATTCAGCCCCAAAAGGAGAGCTGTCAGTCCTGTGTGCCAATCATACTGGCAGTAATGATGTACCGTCTTACCTACCTTCTGCACACACACACACACACACACACACACACACACGCATAATTAAAGTCATGGCAGCTATGGTACATAGCAATCTGTTTGCATTTGCATCTCTTTGTGTTCGTGTGTGCACATGTCAAGAGTTGAAAAAAACTACTGATCCCTGTATGCCTTTAGACAAACACACACACACACACACACACACACACACACAGAGCAGAGCAGAACACACAGTATTACTTCTGGGGGAAATGTGAAAGATGATAAAGGCGCTGAAGAAGAACGGGAGGAAAAACAGCGAGGGGAAAGGTGGAGAGAGAGAGACGATGTGCTATTGTATAGTGCGTGTTATCAAACCAAAGAATCATCTCAATATGGTTTCAATGAATAAACTTGTTCGGAGGGTTTGGAAAGCTGGCACTGCTTTGGCAATATTGTTCCTGATAAACAGAACAGTCAGAAACACTACTGACTGACTGACTGACTGAATGAGAAAACAAAAGTATAAAACCATCAACCAGTCACCCAATCATCCATTACATATGCTGCATGAGGAGATACATGACCTACTATTTTTAAAGAACCCCATTAATCCATCAATTGGGAGTTACAGTGTTATATACATGCCTAACATTGATGTTAGTATTAAACAACAGCATACAAATACAGTAACAGGCTGGCTCATGATGCTTTAAGTCAGAAAACAATATGCAGGCTGCACAAGTCAGAATAGATGTGGGATCACCGCACTTTCCCAAAGTGCATAAATAGTTCCTAAAACATAATCCAGATACAAAGAAATCCAGATGGTTGATGGTATAAGATCCATCTTGGATCAAAACATATGCAAGTTTTTGTCACAATAAATCTTTATCAGTCTTTATCAACTTTCTACCTCGTTAAGATGACTTCAGTTTATTAAGCTAGAAAACTACAAGACCACAGAACAACACAGGGAACATAAACGAGTGAATGACACTTCCCTCTTGTTTGCAGTCCAGCAACCTAAAAGGTAAACAAAAAAAAAGTGCCAAAAACAAACCACTTTTGCATTTAGCCACAGCCAGTGTCATTTTAAGAATGGGTTGGCTCCCAGTTGCCTCCTATTGCGGGTAATAGACTTGACTTTTTTTTAGCTTTAGCAGCCAATGTTATTTGCAACTCCGCAGCCGTCGATCCAATAGTTTGCCAATAAAATCACTTATAACCCAATTTATTATACTTATTCTCAAAGCTTCCTGGTAAAATATGCAACCAAGCAACACGACATTGAGTTCCAGCCAGTGAGTAGACTATTGGGTGATAAACTGATGTAAGTTCCAGGCCCATCAATGTCATACATAACAGCTTTGGTCTACTCTGTTGCCTAGTTTTCAGCCAAGAAGTGATACATGGGTGACATCTAACACCAAGCAAATGGGTTGGCTATGAGCGAGGATAATGCTTGGAATATGGGATAAATTAATACGCTGGAACGGTGGAATAGTGTTTATAGAGCCTGTCCTGTAACTGTTACAGACATATTACACAATAATAATAACAACATCATTATTATTATTATTACCTTCATTAAGACAAAATGCTGCCTGCGAACTAGAAAGTAGTTGAAACCATTTGTCGGGAGCAATTCATGTAGCTCTGTTAGACCTTCAAGTGACTCCCACACAACCACAGTTACTGCTCCTGACTGACACACACACACACACACACACACACACACACACACACACACACACAGAAATATGCACATAAGCACTCCAAACAGCCGCTGACCATTAAAAACATTTATTTTCTACCCCACTGAGCAAGGGGACGCTAAAGTGAGTCACTCTACTGTGTGTGTGTGTGTGTGTGTGTGTGTGAGTGAGTGAGGGGTGGGGGTGAGGGTGGGGGGTGTGAGTGAGTGAGTGTGTGTGGCACTCCGCTGGTCTACAGATATGCTGTTTCACCCATCTGACTCTGTTGCTCACTCTATGAATGTCATAACCCTGCTCTCTTTTTCTCTCTCTCTCTCACTCAGACACAGACACAGATACAGACAAACACACACACACACACACACACACACACACACACACACACACATTATAGGTCATAGGCTAGGCTGCAGACCGGATCAGTAGCAGAACTGCGGACTAAATCTCTCTCCATTTTCCCCATTCTCTCTCTTACTCTTTCTCTATCATTTTTTTGTTTTTCAATCTTAAGTTAATCCTCAATTTTCTCATCTCCTCCATTTTCTTTTCTCCAGTTTTCCTCTCCTCCTCTTCTTCTCAACGACCCCCTGTTGTTTTCTCATTTCTTGCAATGCAAAGCCACTCCTGTAAGCGGAGAGATGGCTGTTACAATGGCTAAATAAAGAGTAAAGGCATGGTCCGCGTTAAAAAGAGGAACGCATTGCATGCGGGGCATCCAAAGAGGAGATAAGCAGAGATGCAAGAACTGAAAGAGCAATAGCACTCAGAGAGAGAGAGAGAAAGAGAGATATTAGAAAGAGAGAGCCAGTCAATCAGCCAGTCAGCCAGCAAGCCAAAAAAAATCTGTCAAAGGGTCAGCAAAATAATAGTAAGTCAGTCAGCCAGTCAAATAACCAGTCAGTCAGTCAGTCAGTCAGTCATGCAGTGCAGTGTGCATTAGCAGACCAGTCCGGGCCCATTAGAGCAGCAACAGTGAGTCAAACCATGTTAGAGATGACCTCCACTGCAGCTGCTGGAATTAGAGTAGATAGAGAAGGCATTTCCTGATGCATCTTGATAGTCTCCTTCAGTTCACCTTCTATCGCTGCCATATCGCCTGCAGGACGCTGTTGTGGGAATTCAAATCGTTACACGTGCGGGCAAATGCACAAAACTCACAGTTCATGCCTCCATACAGTCAACCATCCCCCTAAATAGACAAAACCCCAAATTAAACTAATTTCATTGAGGAGTTGAAGCACATATGCCTCGATTTCGATTGCACATTTGTCCACCTACCTATTTTTTTTTTAGGTTGAATAAACATTTTATTTGCCAAAGATCGGTTTTCCAATAGCTGTTTGCCTGCTTTTGAAGAGTTTTGTCCCGAAACACCACTGATAACACAAAATTGAAACAAATTATGGAAACTTTTGCCCTCAGCTGACAACATCATAACACTTGCCAGACTGGATTCTCTAGATTTTAGATATGTTCGGTGATGTTTAGCTGGGCCAGATGGGAATAAACGCTAAGGTAACGACACCAAAGCATGTAAACCACCAGGGACAAACAAGGCTCCAGCAATTTGACTATGAAAACCACGAAAGAAGCACGCTGAATACATGCCTCCTACATTTGAGTTCTGTTTGGAGTAAGGAATGGGAGAGCTCAAAGGCCTGGGAGACTGTTGCAGACAGGGCGTCTACCCTGAAGTTAGGGGTATTTCTTTTGTTGAAGTGACACCCAGATGACACGGTCCGTACCGCGGCAGCCAGTCGCCTCGAGTGCGCCGGCCGAATCACCTCTCGGGATTCGAGTTGTTTTGAACGGGGGAGCGCCTGACCTATCTGTTCGAGCCGCGCCGTCTGCACTTGAGAGAAATCCGGCGCTGTTGACAGGTGTGAAGCTCCATTGTGCCGTCCGAATTCCTCGCATTGATTTTCGCCGGCCCGTACAAAAGCGAATATGACAGATAAAGCATCATGTCCTTTCAAGTGCATTGGAGAGCAAACTTTTTTTTTTTCTTCCACTCCACAAGTGATGGTTGAAATGTTGCAAACAGAAAGAGCGTTGAGGCTCTCTCCGGCAACGATGAGCGTCTCCGATTTATTTATTTATTTTTTGCAAATGGTTGTATCATCTTTCATGGTGTTTCACGGCGAGGAGGCGATGAGAGGAGGGTGGGACTGAAATCTACGGGTTTGCTTTTTCTCAATATTTCTCTGCCTTTCTTCCTTTTCTTTCTCTACCAGCAATTCTCTACCAATTGCCGTCTCCCTCTATCCCTCTCCCCTGTCTCTGTCCCCATCTCCTTCCCCTATCGCCCCTTTTCTTTCGGGGTGACTGCAAGTTTAATTTTATAATGCCGGTTAGAATGAAATGTACGGCCAATTGCACAAGTGCAATAAGTGAGAAAATGAAAATAACTGTCGATGTATCAAAATGTAAGTTTGCGTGGCTGATTTCTCTGCACACCGATGACTCTGCTCTGTTTTATGATAGTGATAATAAGAACAGACAATAATGCATACTGCATATGCACATTGTCACTTTACTGCACATATGCTACCTCCAGCTGGAGCTTTAGATAAGGTGAACAGCTAGTAATGCACATATCCAAATCCAATTTAATCCAATTTCCTTACAGAAAGTTTAGATAATATAAGATGAGACATTATAAGACCTTTCCAGGACTTGCAGACACCCTGTTCTCTCTCTACCCCTAGTCTTCTTTCCTTCCATTTTCTCTCACCTTCATCCCGCTCCGCTCCACATGTCTCTCCCCATCCCGTCTTCTTCTGTGTTCTAATTGTTTAATCATTTCCATCTCTGCCCCTTACGGCTAAATCCCCTCTTTTCTCTTACGCCTTTAGTCTTTTCTACCTCTTTCTTTTCTGAGAATTAATCCCGTAATCCCTCTCCGCTTCGCCTCATCTTCCTCCCCCCGTCTCCACCACTCACGTTTAGATCCGCACCACTTTCGATAAAAGTGTCCACTAAGTGGCTGATGATAGCTCTAACACTAAACCTAATCCGTACCTTAAATAAGCCTCTTGTAGAAGTTTGGACCAACAAAAAGTCCTCAGTGACGGGACGTGTTTCATAGACTATCAACGCATTTAAATGTAGCTCGGTGTCCTTTCGGGACAAAGGCATCTGTTATCTAGGTGGAGGTTTTACTGTGAGGCGTAAATAGGGTCATTAATGCCTCTTGTAAATGGAAGGCAAATTAATTACGTAATTATGTGTACACAATCTGGATTCACATGATAAAAGGTGCTCCGTGTAGCTTTTTAAACATCGATGTATCATTGTCACGTTAATTGTGAAAACCTGGTATAATTAGCATAAAAAAATGAGACCATGGTCGATATGCTCGGTAGCCTCCAGCTCATGCCGCTGGTATTGTTAGTGATCGTGTTGTACTCTATAGAACGTGACATCACCTGGCACAAAGACCAGCCAATAGCAGATGGCCAGTTCAGTACCCTACTTTCCACCGTTAGATGTCAGGCTTCACCACAGATTTGGGTTTGGGGTTCAGTTACTCTTTAATGTAGGGTGTAACGGGAGCCACACAGATGCACATGTGCACACAAATATTTGACCGTTAGTCACTGAGCAGTTGGGGATTAAATGCCTTGCTCAAGGGCACATCTGCAGTAGTTGTCATTGGACGGGGACAGTCCAGATTCCCTCAAGGGGTTTGATCCGTGAACCTTCCCCACAAAGAGCCTACAACATTTGTTCAATCCGCAATCCCTCTCTCTCGGCAGTCTAAACAGGGAGCCATTGTAAGTGAATGGGTCACGGCTTTGGCCATCAGGCCCCTATACGATACCAATTCTCCCATTGAGAGGGGGATTACTGGAAATTGGCCTCGGATAACACGGGACAAAGGATCAGCAATGTCTCGCGCGCACACACACACACACGCCGTCCTTTGTGAGAACCAGCAAGAAAATCCTCGCAAGTCAATTTCTGGTAATTGTAGTGTACTTATGAAGACTTGTGGACTTTGTGTGTCGAGTTAAAGCCGGTATACTTAAACGCACGCGCACGCGCACGCACACGCACACACACACACAGAGGGAGACCCGGAGGGCTAAAGAGATGAGGACGGGAGCAACACTGGTCAGGGAGGTTGGATGTTTTCTGAAAATTGAAGGAGACAAAAGGGAGGGATGGAATGAAAGTGGAGGAGGAGGTGACTGAGAGGTCGAGGGAAGGAGGGATTGAAAATGGGGCGGCGAGAGAGAAAATAGGAAGGACAGGGAGGCAGAAAAACAGCAGGTAAATAGCGGAGGGAGCTGAGGAACGAATGACGAAGGGGGAGGAGGGGAGGAAAGGAAATGTTTGGAGACGGGGAGGAGAGAGGGAGGGAGGGGATATGAGGATGGAGGAGAGGAGTGATGGAGATGGACAGATGAGTAAAGGGATCGAATAGACGGAGCAACAAAGGCCCTTTACACACAAACAAATCCCAACACACTCACCTGAAACTCACGTTGGCGGTCATCTCACACACACACACACACACACACACACACACACACTGTCCTACAGGAGATCACCTGTGAGGGTAAACAATCAAACATGTTGTTTGCCTCAATTTGCTGTCCGTTTTCAGCAGACCACACACACACACACACACACACACGACATTGGAAAGGCCAAAGGGTGAAATTGTGTGAAAATGTATTCCGGGATTCTTGAAGGGATGTAAACAATATTGCTTTTTATAGGATGAGACGTGAACACATTTAACATGAGACATTTTTATTGTGTGTGTGTGTGTGTGTGTGTGTGTGTGTGTCAGCTCCACATTTGTCAGCCTATAATCTGCGATACCAAGAAAAACCATCACCATCACGGGGGGGGGGGTGTTTACAGGAGGGAGGCGGATTTGTCAGCTTATCTGCCTAATAACAATCATTTAAAATAAACGCATTTTTTCCCTGCCTTTGTCCGCTCGTCTTTCCGTCCGTCACCCACTGGTGATTTTATTTTATTTTATTTTTTATCCCCCCCCCCCCCATTTAGTGCTAGCGGCTGTGTCTCTCCGCGACGCTTATGGAATATCGAAAGATTTGTCTGGCTTTTTCGCTTACAGATTACAGCGTCTCCCCCCAAACCTCCGAGGCATATGGTGTGACATTTTAAATCTTCTGTCGTTTCCCTTCCCCGGGGCGCCTGTCACACGCTCTTTTGTGTTTGTTGGTTTGGGGTGGCTGCAACTTTCATCAAGTTACATTTAAGACTTTTTAAGGCCGCTTTAATGCCAGTTAGAATGTGGCTTAAGACCAATTTTGCAATGAAAAAAAAAAAGGAATATAAATAAGGTCCACGTGACTGGGTTGAATTCTGGGTTGAACGGCGCACAAACCGCAAGATTTTCAAGACCTCTGAAACTAAATTAAAGAGTAACTAACTTGTTGAGGACTTGTGGACAGTTCCAACATTATACAGTTTAAGTTTGATGATTCCACCACACTTTAAATACAGTAAGCTCCAAAAATATTTCTACCGTGGCAAATTTTTGGGATGTTTCTGGCCCTGCGCACTTACCACTTTGGATGTCAAACAATACAGTGAGAGTGAGGTTTAAGTGCAGACAATCAGCTTCGATTGGTTCTTTTTATCTGTACAGCATGAGCGGGGAAAAGATGACAGCACCTCTTTTGTGGATGGTCACCCTGTTTCAGGTGCCAAAAGTATTTGGATAGATAAAGATTAAAATTAAGAGTAGTTATCTCATAGAGATAAAAATAAACCTCGGTGAGTGTCGGCATTTTAACCTCACGGTCGCTGCATCGTTTGGCATCCGAAGTGATAAGAGCAAAGAGCTGGAACATCAGAAGAAAAGTGTATCACTGCTCAAATCTCTCTCCTGGATCTCGCTCTCTATGAACCGAGGAATGATTTTTTTTATTTGTCCAGGGAAAGTCGGCAGAGCACGCATTAACTTTTCCACCAACGCCCTGCTTCAAATTCATACAGTTCTGCACATTTAGACCTGAAAGCTGCCCAGCGCAACCACAGTCTTCAGGAGCTGTTATAGAGTTAAACGCCACCTCAACAGTAGCTGTTGAGGGAGGAAAGCGCGTTACTCATTCACTTTCCCCACCCACATTTTTGCCTATTCAAAAGAACGTGGGTGCAGTCGGCGGCGAGGATATTTTAACAACATAACGATCACGCTCCGCTTCCCTAACCTTCAAGGTTACCGCCGAACGCGTAATGTAACTTATTCTATAGTTGCATTTCATCAAAGTCACTCTGGATAGGAGCTAAATGCCTGAAAGTTTCTCTACTTTACTTCTCTCTCTTTTGCCTCCCCCTTCTTTCGCCCTATCTTTGCAGATATCTTTTCTCCGGGGGAAAGCACAGACGCAAACACACACAGCCCCAATTGCATTTATGGGGCGTCAGTGCAGTTTGATTTTGTTATAAAGGCAGCCCAATAAAAACGGAGGATGGACAGAGAGGGCAAAGGGCCGGTTTTACTATGAAAACAATAGGGAGACGGCAAGCAAGGGAGTGTGTGTGGCGAGTATACTGCTCGCTGCAATAAAGCCAAGAGATGGAGGGATGGAGGGAGGAGAGGAAAGTAAATGAGAAAGGGAAAAAAAAATGGGGTGGCGAGGAGGGACGAGGGAAACGGGGGAGGAAAATGACGCGGGCGAACGGAAAGAAAGACAAAGACGAATGCAAGAAAGACAGAAAGAAAGAAAGAAAAGCAATAACAGCAGAGACAGTCGGGTTCAATCACAGGTTTTACCACGGGTTCTTGGGTTATCTGTGACGGTGGATAGGCTATAACCAGAGGATATAAGAGACAGGAACAAACAGTGGAAAGGACTGTGTTGACGCAAGAGCAAGAGCAGTTAATGTTGTTTCAGGTTGGGGAATCTAGGTATACATGCCAACATTTTATGCTGGGAATACACTACAGGACTATTAGCCTGATCAGAGCCATAACTAATTTCAAAATCAAGACCGAGTCAACGCTAGTTTTGGCCGGTCACAATGGATGGTCGGCACAGATGATCTTGTAGTGTGTGAGGGTTTAGGACTTTAATCTCTTGCCTCCCTAATCTTGCTTCAGACCAAAAGGTGCCATCACGATTATTTCAAATGTTTATTACGACTAAAATCTGTCTTGTTGCCCGACTGCAGGGTGAGCTGATCGACAACACAAGTCTTGTAGTGTGTCTCCAGCCTCAGTGTTGATTTTTGACATTGGCACCGATACACGGACAAGCGTAACGGTTTCGTTTCTGAACCATTAAAAAGATGTTTTACATAAATGACATGAGTCGTTTAAAATGCAATAATTGTACAAGTAAACTTTTTTAATTTTGTTCCATCAATTTGCTTTTCCATCAACAAGAAGTGTTGACCACTGCACAAATTTTGCAGACGTAGAGCTTCTCCTGTTCTTGCATGCTAGCAGCCAAACGCATGGTTTGTATGAAAGGAGTGCATGATTTTCTGATCAAATGCAGGGCAAACCTACTCTGCATGTAAATAAACATGTTTTTTTTAAGGATTTACATTTGTTAATATGCATTTTATGCAACCTTACAGTAGTAAACATGAGGTGAAATAAAAAAAATAAAAAAAACTACAAGATGCAACTACTCCACCAGGTTGTTGCTGTGCACAAGCATTTATGAGATTCAGCGCTCTTGAACTCAGTGTGCGCTAACTATATATGCTAAAATATTAAAATATTACTGGAGTGAAACATCCCTTTAAAGTGGTCCAACCACCTCGTTACTGGACAAATCGGTGAAGTGGGGAGGCTGAAAGGAGAGGAACTTTTCTGACTCGGGTCAAGGCTAAAAATCCCATTTAACTTTGACTTTACACTTTGTGCCTTTAGCGAAGATTGGAGAAACTTTTCAGGAATAAAGCGATCAAAACCAACTTCAGAGTAAAAACAAGAATAAAGAAAAAGGCATTTGAAACCAGTTTGAAAACTACTGGGATTCTTCTTTAAAGTAAAAAAAAAGGGCACAAAGCCTAATTGGTACAGTCAGGTACAGTGTGGGAGACATTTTGTGTCTTAACAGAGATGTGTCAGTCGCAGCGAAGAGCCATTCTCCTGGACGGGCGAGGAACGTAAAAGCGACTGCGAGGGCTTCTTCGTCTCCCCGACGCGCGGCTAATTCGTCGCAATGTGGCGGACGCGTTATCGCCGAGTCTTTCCGTGCCTTATTATATTTTGTCCGCCTCTCTCTCCCTCTTACTCTGAAGTGGGGGTAAAGTAAAATACTTTTATCAACTTGCTGCTCCGGACGAAAATGATCCGTGAACGTCTTGAGTAATCGCGCAGATTCGAGACTCCACGTTTTTTTTTTGGGGGGGGGTCGCACTCCACACACATTCCCCCCTTCTAGTACCAAGGGTCAGCTACGGGTGCTCTTAAGGCTTAATTAAGCGCTACGGGGGGAGAAAGAAAAAGAGGCGTAGCTTATCCCGTCTCACATCAAATTAAAAAGAGAAAAAAAAAAAAGCTTTGTTTGATTAACGAACCTGAAGCAGTTCAGTCAGAGGATGAGAGAGGCTATGATAGGGTGTGTGTGTGTGTGTTGGTGTGTTTGTGTGTGTGGGGGGGGGGGTCGAAAAAGCGTTTTTGACTGATTAAAGGCTAGCATTAGCATATGACCTCCCGAAAGCACGCATGAGAGAAGACAGACTAGAGAGGGGGAGACAGATAAGGGCACGCTGGAAAAAGTGCAGGAAATTGGGAGGGGAGGATGAGGGGGAAAAGTGATAGTCGCAAAGACGAAAAAAGGTACAAACATGTCCAGGTTGTGTCTAGTCCCATGGCGTGTGGATAAAAACGGAGGGGAAGAATCAACACTCCCCATTTACTCCAATGTTAAAAGTCATGATTTCTGTCTCTTTCTGCTGAAGATGCCATAATATTTTGAAAAAAAGAGGAATATAAACAATAGGAACGAGAAGAGAAAGAGACAAAGATGGTGGCAGCTACTTTGTGTGTACAGAAAGTAAAAGAGGGAGAAACCGTGGAAGTGAAGTGAGCGTTCGGAGTCACTAAAGGTCATCAAGTGGTGAGCCTGTCTGCCTGCCGGGTCAGCTGCCTTCCCCTCTTTCTGTCTCTCTACTCTGTGACCTTTAGTACCTCTAAACCCTCCGTTTACCCCCCCCCTCCCTTTCTCTCCATCTTTTTACTTTCAGCACCTGTCTCGCGTGCAGACCATGCTGATCCGCTGCCATAATCATTTTTAATGGTCAAAGTCGGGGGTGAGCGCATGATGCACGTATAAGCGTCTTCACGATACGAGTGTAATTGGCTCAGTATGCTTCCTCATTAGCCTCTGGAAGCTAACTATAGCATTAGCGGTTAATCATTGTGCACATAGGTGGGCCTAATTAGCCTTGGAAGCCTTTGACATTCCTTATTTGCATCTGCTGAGGTGAGCGTTCTTTTGTACGGGACCTATTAGACATGGAAGAGTAGTAGCTTTTTAATACGCATCTGAGAAGAATCTCTAAATACCCTATATATTTGTGTATATATATACGCTTCACTAATTACTCGCACATATTACCTGAAAATAGAAATTTACCTCAAAAGGTAAAATCTATGGGCAGTGTGCAATTTGTGGGAAAAAACAGGGGTTGACAAATTTGAAAGGGTTGATATTCTGTTTATAGAAGTTGAAAGAAATGATTTTCTTTCTGGACAAACTCTGTGAAACAAAACAGCGTAACAAAATGCTAGGCTAATCCAAAAAAAAAAACGACCATAAAAAATACCTTATAATCACAGCATTCAAGCACTAGAATCCAGAAAAAGTGACAGTATATTGAGGAGTTGAAAGGCATAAAGCACACAGCAAAATACTAGAGGATTTGCTCAAGGAAATCACCAGTATGCGAGCTAAGATGGACTATTTGACACGCCTACTTCCTTACTATTTCCATTATGCAATTCCTATGGTTTTATTTTCTTTCATTTTAAACTACCTTGCCTCACTGTCTCCAGTCTCTGGTCTAAAACACAGCGCTAGATTGGTTTAATGATTCTCAAACAGCTGAGGTTCTTTTTTGTTTTTTCCCCACAGAGTGAAGAGACTGTACCACCTAATGACATTCTGTGAATGTCTCCCATACTGACCGCCGGCTACTCGCGCTGACATTTTATCAAAACCTTAGTTTGATGAAGCAGTCAGACCTGAATGGGCTGGCGCGCCGACTAAAGAGCTCGCTTCCAAACGAGCTCGGCAATAAAGCCACTGAGGGAAAGCCGCTGTCCGGAACCTTTCTTCGCTTTATTGCCTGGAAAAATATGCACGCGCTGAAGCTTTAACGGCTGTCCAACTGCTCTGAATGCAGCGTTATAGGTCGCGATAACTGTAATGTGACTTCTACTAGTCTGGCAAAGCTAGAACTCTCTCACAGCCGACTGAAAAGTGGTGTCATTCTCACAAAGGAAGACGGCGAAGACTGGTTAACCGGTCGCGCCGATCATATCTTGCCGGGAGCTCAGTAGGTGAGACTAATGGGCCGGTCAATACGCCGAACAGCTGGGGGGGGGAGGAACAGCGATTGCTCGGTTCAAACAAGGGCCGCTCTAATCAGCACAAATCAAGCTCCTCATTACAGACGGCCCGGTTCAAAGAGCCTTCCCCGACTCTTTCCTTGTTTATTTCAGGGAAGATTACAGCCAAACTTCTACTGCACTCCAACAGGGGGGTCATCGACTCGGAGAAAACACGGTTCTTTCAACATAGGAATCAAAGCTTGTTACAAAACACACATTGCGCACAAAGTGAAGCTGGGGACTCGCAAAGTAATGTGGCCGTGACCTATTTGGTATCTCCACACTCTACAGCCCCCTTATAGGGCTTGACATTGCCATTTACCCGCTGGCCCAGAGGCATATTTCCAGACCTGCAGGCCAGTGGATGAACCTTCAAGTAGGTAAGACTTCAAAGTCTTACACAGACATAAAACATACATAATTTTCTTGCAGTAACACTATATAATGGTGCACTGTTGATAAATATTCTGTGAATTCGCCTGGGTAACATTAGGCTACCAAGTCTTGTAATAAACTACGACTGTGATGACATCATTTTCAAAAACAGAGCGTGCATTTGGAGACATTAGCTTAATTCAGCTTGCTAACGCCATTGACAGTTATTGCAAGTTTTAATCACTCTTACAAACATTTTTCTTTCAAAATGTAAAACTCTTGGTGCTAGAAAGTCACAGCATTAACATGAGTCCAAATTGGTTTGTTGCTATGGTCGTTACTATGTGATGACACTTCACAAACATTCCTTCGAATGAATGTGTGTGCACCAGTTGTAGTTGAATGTTACATTCCAGAGACTGGAGAAACAGCACAAAGTGAAGCAGTCTATCTGCAATGGGAACAATACTGGTCTGAATTATCTAGCTAGAGAGAGAAAAAGAGTGAGAGAGAATGTTTTTAAAACCCCTGTGTCACATCTGATCTTCTTTTGTCATGGTCAGGTTATCAAATCTTGGCCATTTGTATTTGTCGAGTCAGAATTAACTAATATGTCACTGGGCCAGAGTCCAAATGTGTCTCCGACCACCTCCAAAGTTGATCATCAATGCGTCTTTAGCGCTGCATTTATACCCTGATTTGGTGCATGTTTGCTCTATCCAAATACAAATGAATCACCCAGGATGCACCAGGTGGAAAGGGGGTCACAACTGAAGAAATCAGGTATTGACTGAATGCATTTGCGTTGCCTATATGTAGATAAATGAAATCCCTCTATACACACATTTCTGCTGATAGAATTCACATTATATGCATGCAACCGAAACACTGTCACACACTGACGTTACCCAAATGCCGATGGAGCTGTGGACAGAAGAAAAATGACCAAACAACAGCTTAGCCTTCATTTCACGGTGGAAGACGTTACCTTTATAATGTCACGTAAAACACACCGACTTCGGTAAAAATATTGATTTTGCACTGTCCGTCGCGGTTACCGTCACCCCCAACGACATTACATGTGATTTTCCAAAAGGTTATAGTAAGAGAAGGAAAGATGGAGGAAGAATTGAGAGAGAAAGAGGGAGCGAGAGAGAGGGATAGAGAGAGAGATGGAAAGAGACCGGCTATGACACTAAATGGCATTTAGCATTTAGCCTGACTACCTCTTTATGCTAAACGGCTTCAATTCATCATGTTATATTACCATATGGCTCTGTGCGTGCGCGCGCGTGTGTGTATGTGTGTGTGTCTGTGTTTAATACCTTTTATTTTGGACCATAAATACTCAGTTAGACAGGCAAGCTTGGACAGAATTGTAATTCTCAATACAATCAGGGGGGAGGAGGGTAAGCACTTTTCAAACTTTTTCTCTCAGGACTTTCACTTACAGAGGAAAGTTATACCTTAATTTCCAGGTAGCCTATTGGTTAGAAATATGGCTTGTGAGCAGGCCAAAGTAAGTAAGTAAAGTTTGTTTATACAGCATCTTTCACAGAGCATAGTCACAAAGTGCTTCACAAGAGTAAAATAGTTCAAATAAGACCAGAAAACAGTAAAAAAGCAGTAAGACATAAAAACAATAAGACATAAAAACACACAGAATTACAGACACAGAGGTTAACCAAAGGCCAGTCTGAACAAATGAATCTTTTGCTGCTTTTTGAAAGTGTCAAAGTCTATGCGGAACAACAACTACTGTCAAGTTGCCCTTGGGCAAGGCAGTGAGCCCCCCATCTGCTCCAGGTGATCGAGCCTTTGAAATTGTGGCTCTTAAACTATGGAACACCCTTCCATTGGACTTAAGAACTGCGGACTCTGTTGACACTTTCAAAATGCAGACTCATCTGTTCAGACTGGCCTTTGTTTAGCCTCTGTGTCTGTAATTCTGTGTATTTTTATGTCTTATTGCTGGTAGGGATGCACCGATGCCACTTTTTCAATGCCGATACCGATTACAAGCATGAAAGTTTAAGTATCGGCCGATACTGAGTACCGATCCGATCCATTACTTCTACTGAACAGTGCAGGCTTACTTCCTTAGTTTGGGGTCAATGGACGAAATTATTGAGATAAAATCCTTGTTTTTCCCTCTGTTTGAGAAATACAGGCTTCTATGTGCCACAAATGCATAAAATCAAGACAGTTTGCTTTTATTTCTTACATGTTACTCATGGCTTTCGGTATCAGATTTTAGTCTTGGGTAAAATCTCCGATACCGATATTCCATTTTAGCCTGGTATCGGCACCGATACCAGTATCGGTATCAGTGCATCCCTAATTGCTGGTATGTTTTTTACTGTTTTCTGGTCTTATTTGAGCTATTTTGCTGTATAAATAAAGTTAATCCAATGAAGCTGCTCAGTGGCCAACAGTAGAGGACTGTGGTTGTACTGGGCAGCTCCCAGGTGTCGGTGTGTTTAACTGTTTGAATGTGAAGCAGGAGACGAGCTGGAAAGAGCATGGCGCTCAGTCAACTTTCCCTGGATAAATAAAGCCTTTAAAAAGGCTATGTTAACATAATTCAATAATTCATAACCGGTTCAATAACTTCGGGGCCTATTGTTAATTTTCCAGCAACTCACCTTTGGGGCCACGAAAACCACTGTCCTCAGGTCAGCCGAGGCGAGCCAGAACTCTGAAAAAATCGGAGCCCCCATCTCTCTCTCTCTCTCTCTCTCTCTCTTCTAGCCTATACTTGCCCTCTCATGACAAGTGTTTTCAATAAGGCAGTCTTATGACAGCCTCTCGACCATGTAGAGAGAGACGCACACACACACACACACACACACAGTCTTTAGCCCTGTGCGGAGTGTTAACAGGCTTTCTGGCAGTGAAGCAGAAAGACTAAGAGTTTAATAAGAGAGAATCATCAGATATCTGTGACAGCCGACGCACAGACACACACAGGCGCACACACACACACACACACACACACACACACATACACACACACTCAAGCAAACACATAGCATTAGGAAAAGCTGCAGTGTAAGGCTCTCGATCCCACAACCTAGTATGTACAGGCGAGTCTGTGTGTGCGTGTACACACACACACGTCTATATCGATGTCTGTGTGCATATGTGTGTGCGTGTGTGTGTGTGTGTGTGTATGTGTGTGTGTGTGTGTGTGTGTGGCCTGTGAACCGTCGCGGGGACACAGGTCTGTCTGGGAGGATAAGAGTGTGACGTCTTATCAGCCGCAAGCCAGACAGACACACGCACACACACACACACACACACACACACACATACGCACCGTGGGATAATATGCCACCTCATATCAGCTATACAGCATGGCCTGTCAACGTGGGGGGTGGGATAGAGGGATGGATAGAGGGATGGAGGGAGGGAGAAATAGAGGCACAGATGACGAGGGGAAAAAACGGAGGGATAGAGAAAAAAAATGAAGAATGGGATAGAAAGAAGGAGGACTGACAGGAAAGAAACATTTCCCTCTCGAGATGAGGAGAGATGAAGAGAGCAAGACACTGAAACCCTCTACATCTAGTTTAACTTTTTGTAAATTAATGGAGACTGAGGGATGGAGAGGAAGAGAGAGAGAGGAAGGGATGAGAGGAAGGAAGGAACACAGAGGAGGAATGGATGGAAGAGAGAGGCGGGGATGAAGAGAGAGAAGAAGGGATACAGGAGTAAGGATGGGATGGAGAGGGGAATATGGGGATGGGTGGATGAACGAATGAGAGGATGGACAGAGAATTCTGAAAAGAGGATGACAAGGGAAAGAGCTATAGAGCATGTAAATTTGTATTTTCAAAGGAAAAGAGGCACTGCTGGATATTCCCAACAAGCTTTTAGCATGTTTTTAGCACACAGCACCTGACACTAAGAGTGAAAAATATTTTGACTTTGGCTTCAAACAGGTTTTAAATCATCGCATAGCGAGTGAATGAGTGAGTGACTGAGTGACTGTGAGACTGAATAAGTTGACTGACTGACCAGGTGACTGAGTTCTTTATTATTTGTGACTAAGAGAGTGACTAAGTGACTGAATGACTGACTGAAGAACTGACTAAGGGACTGAGTAACTGACTGAGTGATGAGTGACTGACTAACTGACTGATCAGACTGAATGACTGAGTGATGAGTGACAGACCGACTGACTGATTGACTAAGTGACTGAGTGAGTGACTAAGTCACTGAGTAACTGACTGACAAACTGACCAGACTAAGAGCAGACTGAGTGACAAAGTGACTGACTGACAAAGTGACTGACTACGTGACAAAGTGAGCGGCTGACTGTGAGATTGACTAAGTGGCTGACTGACTAAGTGACTGACTAAGTGACTGACTAAGTGACTGACTGACTGACTAAGTGACTGACTAAGTGACTGACTGACTGACTAAGTGACTGACTAAGTGACTGACTAAGTGACTGACTGACTGACTAAGTGACTGACTAAGTGACTGACTGACTGACTAAGTGACTGACTAAGTGACTGACTGACTGACTAAGTGACTGACTGACTGACTAAGTGACTGACTAAGTGACTGACTAAGTGACTGACTGACTGACTGACTAAGTGACTGACTGACTGACTAAGTGACTGACTAAGTGACTGACTGACTGACTGACTGACTGACTAAGTGACTGACTAAGTGACTGACTGACTGACTAAGTGACTGACTAAGTGACTGACTGACTGACTAAGTGACTGACTAAGTGACTGACTGACTAAGTGACTGACTAAGTGACTGACTAAGTGACTGACTGACTGACTAAGTGACTGACTAAGTGACTGACTGACTGACTAAGTGACTGACTAAGTGACTAAGTGACTGACTGACTAAGTGACTGACTAAGTGACTGACTGACTGACTAAGTGACTAAGTGACTGACTAAGTGACTGACTGACTGACTAAGTGACTGACTAAGTGACTGACTGACTGACTAAGTGACTGACTAAGTGACTGACTGACTGACTAAGTGACTGACTAAGTGACTGACTGACTGACTAAGTGACTGACTGACTGACTGACTAAGTGACTAAGTGACTGACTGACTAAGTGACTGACTAAGTGACTGACTGACTAAGTGACTGACTAAGTGACTGACTGACTGACTGACTAAGTGACTAAGTGACTGACTGACTAAGTGACTAAGTGACTGACTGACTAAGTGACTGACTAAGTGACTGACTGACTAAGTGACTGACTAAGTGACTGACTGACTGACTGACTAAGTGACTGACTGACTGACTGACTAAGTGACTAAGTGACTGACTGACTAAGTGACTGACTAAGTGACTGACTCACTAAGTGACTGACTGACTGACTGACTGACTGACTAAGTGACTGACTGACTAAGTGACTGACTAAGTGACTGACTGACTAAGTGACTGACTAAGTGACTAACTGAGATCGACTAAGTGACTGACTAAGTGACTGACTAAGTGACTGACTGACTGAGTGACTGACTGACTGACTGACTGACTAAGTGACTGACTGACTGACTAAGTGACTGACTGACTGACTAAGTGACTGACTAAGTGACTGACTGACTGACTAAGTGACTAAGTGACTGACTGACTGACTAAGTGACTGACTAAGTGACTGACTGACTAAGTGACTGACTAAGTGACTGACTGACTAAGTGACTGACTGACTGACTAAGTGACTGACTGACTAAGTGACTGACTAAGTGACTGACTGACTAAGTGACTGACTGACTGACTAAGTGACTGACTAAGTGACTAAGTGACTGACTAAGTGACTGACTGACTAAGTGACTGACTGACTAAGTGACTGACTGACTGACTAAGTGACTGACTAAGTGACTGACTGACTAAGTGACTGACTGACTGACTAAGTGACTGACTGACTAAGTGACTGACTAAGTGACTGACTGACTAAGTGACTGACTGACTAAGTGACTGACTGACTAAGTGACTGACTAAGTGACTAAGTGACTGACTAAGTGACTGACTGACTAAGTGACTGACTGACTGACTAAGTGACTGACTGACTAAGTGACTGACTAAGTGACTGACTGACTAAGTGACTGACTGACTGACTAAGTGACTGACTAAGTGACTAAGTGACTGACTGACTGACTAAGTGACTGACTAAGTGACTAAGTGACTGACTAAGTGACTAAGTGACTGACTGACTGACTAAGTGACTGACTGACTGACTAAGTGACTGACTAAGTGACTGACTGACTGACTAAGTGACTGACTAAGTGACTGACTAAGTGACTGACTGACTGACTAAGTGACTGACTAAGTGACTGACTGACTGACTAAGTGACTGACTAAGTGACTGACTAAGTGACTGACTGACTGACTAAGTGACTGACTGACTGACTAAGTGACTGACTAAGTGACTGACTAAGTGACTGACTGACTGACTGACTAAGTGACTGACTGACTGACTAAGTGACTGACTAAGTGACTGACTGACTGACTGACTGACTGACTAAGTGACTGACTAAGTGACTGACTGACTGACTAAGTGACTGACTAAGTGACTGACTGACTGACTAAGTGACTGACTAAGTGACTGACTGACTAAGTGACTGACTAAGTGACTGACTAAGTGACTGACTGACTGACTAAGTGACTGACTAAGTGACTGACTGACTGACTAAGTGACTGACTAAGTGACTAAGTGACTGACTGACTAAGTGACTGACTAAGTGACTGACTGACTGACTAAGTGACTAAGTGACTGACTAAGTGACTGACTGACTGACTAAGTGACTGACTAAGTGACTGACTGACTGACTAAGTGACTGACTAAGTGACTGACTGACTGACTAAGTGACTGACTAAGTGACTGACTGACTGACTAAGTGACTGACTGACTGACTGACTAAGTGACTAAGTGACTGACTGACTAAGTGACTGACTAAGTGACTGACTGACTAAGTGACTGACTAAGTGACTGACTGACTGACTGACTAAGTGACTAAGTGACTGACTGACTAAGTGACTAAGTGACTGACTGACTAAGTGACTGACTAAGTGACTGACTGACTAAGTGACTGACTAAGTGACTGACTGACTGACTGACTAAGTGACTGACTGACTGACTGACTAAGTGACTAAGTGACTGACTGACTAAGTGACTGACTAAGTGACTGACTCACTAAGTGACTGACTGACTGACTGACTGACTGACTAAGTGACTGACTGACTAAGTGACTGACTAAGTGACTGACTGACTAAGTGACTGACTAAGTGACTAACTGAGATCGACTAAGTGACTGACTAAGTGACTGACTAAGTGACTGACTGACTGAGTGACTGACTGACTGACTGACTGACTAAGTGACTGACTGACTGACTAAGTGACTGACTGACTGACTAAGTGACTGACTAAGTGACTGACTGACTGACTAAGTGACTAAGTGACTGACTGACTGACTAAGTGACTGACTAAGTGACTGACTGACTAAGTGACTGACTAAGTGACTGACTGACTAAGTGACTGACTGACTGACTAAGTGACTGACTGACTAAGTGACTGACTAAGTGACTGACTGACTAAGTGACTGACTGACTGACTAAGTGACTGACTAAGTGACTAAGTGACTGACTAAGTGACTGACTGACTAAGTGACTGACTGACTAAGTGACTGACTGACTGACTAAGTGACTGACTAAGTGACTGACTGACTAAGTGACTGACTGACTGACTAAGTGACTGACTGACTAAGTGACTGACTAAGTGACTGACTGACTAAGTGACTGACTGACTAAGTGACTGACTGACTAAGTGACTGACTAAGTGACTAAGTGACTGACTAAGTGACTGACTGACTAAGTGACTGACTGACTGACTAAGTGACTGACTGACTAAGTGACTGACTAAGTGACTGACTGACTAAGTGACTGACTGACTGACTAAGTGACTGACTAAGTGACTAAGTGACTGACTGACTGACTAAGTGACTGACTGACTGACTGACTGACTGACTGACTGACTAAGTGACTGACTGACTGACTGACTAAGTGACTGACTAAGTGACTGACTGACTGACTGACTAAGTGACTGACTGACTGACTGACTAAGTGACTGACTGACTGACTGACTGACTGACTAAGTGACTGACTGACTGACTGACTAAGTGACTGACTGACTGACTAAGTGACTAACTGAGATCGACTAAGTGACTGACTAAGTGATTCACTGAGTAAATGAAAGTTACTGAGTGACCAGGTGATGAGACTAATAGAGTGACTAAATAACAGACAGACTGAAGAACTGACTTAAGAACTGACTGAAGAACTGACTGAGTGACTGACTGGCTGTCTGAATGGGTGACTAAGTGAATAAATGACCGACTGAGTGACTGACTGGCTGTCTGAATGGGTGACTGAGTGAATAAATGACCGACTGAGTGACTGACTGGCTGTCTGAATGGGTGACTGAGTGAATAAATGACCGACTGAGTGACTGACTGGCTGGCTGAATGGGTGAAATGAGTGAAAGAGAGTTTCTTTTCAGAACCAGCTAGTGCCTACCCTCTGATGAATGGAGCTGAGCATTAATGTTCACAACAACAAGGGAACGCCCTGCACTCCCCTCAAATTCAACAGGACTGGCCCGGAAATTAGCCTCAGAAATGTCAGGCAAAGGGCAAAAGAGGAGGAAGGGAGAAGGGAGACAGGGAGGGAGGAGGAAAGGGAGAGGGAAAGGGTAAAGGGGAGGAGCCGAGGAAGGAGGGAAGGAGGCAACGAGATGAGGGGAAAAAAGGAGAGATCATTTCGCCGCGCTACAAAATTAGTTATAGAAATGTCAGAGGGGTGTGCAGAAAAGGGCGGTGGAGGGGAAAAAAAAGATCAGAGGGGAGGGGATATGGGAGGGGAAAAGGGAGGAGATGGGGAGGGAAAGAGGGAGATGGAGATCCTTTCGCCACTCCGGAAAATTAGTTATAGAAATGTCGGAAAGGGCAGAAAAAAAAAGGGAGGAGGAGAGGGAGGATAACAGAGCAGGAAAATGACTTGGGAACACAGGCCATCAGTCACTGGAAAAGCAGGCCTGACACCACCGCATCAATAATTCAGATGACTACGGCTAATGAGAGAGATCCAAACAAATCACCCCTAAATTCACTGGGAGAGCGTTGAAACATTCCGCCGCGCAAAAATATGGCGCCATTACGGCCGCTTTTTAGGTGCAGTTTGGGCTATATGGGCGACACTCGAGAGGAGCCGGGGGAGGGGGGGGGGGGCAATACAATATCCATCTCTCTTGAACCCCTCGCAACAACCATACGCGTATATTTCCACGAGGAAGAACGGACAGACGGGCAATCGAGAGAGAGAGAGAGTATTGCATACATACGCAAAAGACGGAAAGTAAGAATGACAGAGGTAGGCAAGGAAGAAAAACAAGGTGATAAAAAAAGAACGAAACAAAGAAAGACGGAGAGAAAAAAAAAGAGCGGGGAGAAGAAAATCCGTCTCCTGTACAAGAGCGATAACCGGCGGAGACGGTGGGAGCGCGGCAGACAGATAGAAACCTAAAGACGAACCCTGATATTGACACCACAAAGCGCGCGACACGACACATATGACAAGGCTGTTAGTGCTATTTGGCAGCGCTAAGCCATTGTAATCAAACCCAGCGTGGTACGTGGCGCCGGATAGACGACTGTGACTAACGCACACGCCCACACACACGTGCACAAACACACAGACGTGGACACGCAGCAGACATGCAGGTCTAAATTTTAAACATGCACTTTTTTTTTTTTTTTTACCACAAACACAGCAGGGGGGGGGGGCTGGAACAAGCTTGAAATGAGACAAATCTAATTTCTTCCATGCGCGCACACACACTCACAGTAGGGGGAACACTCGAAACCCTGCCGGTCTCAGTTTCACCGTTGGCACGGCTTCCTTCCTCCTGACCACAAACACAAACACACACTCTCTCTCTCTCTCTCTCTGTCTCTCGCTCTCTCTCACACACACACACACACACACACACACACACACCAGGGGACAAACTTGACACCATACTCAGAGCATGATAACATTCTAGCACACTGTGTCTGTTAAATAGGAAGTGATGAGCTGGCTTTGCATGACGCCACAAGCAATTTAGCACGCGGAAGTCGACCTGAACTTGGTTGATAGTTTGTCGATCATGCGGTTGGTAAACCTAGCTGCTTTATTGAGCAATAACGGTATTTTTTTCTCCCCATATTCCACCAGTACAAATCATATCACAGTCTGAGAGGACTAATCCAAATGCAGGCATGATACAGCGCTCAGCCCTCATGAATCATTCATGTCTCTTGGGACTCAAATGTTAGCGCATATGTTATCGATCAAAGAGCATATTTGCCTAAAAGTGGGTGTATTGCTTTAATATTTCAGACCCATTATAACTAAACTCGCCGCTTATAATGAAAATCCATCCAAAAGACGACATTTGCATTTGTTATTCCTGCGATGCTAGACATTTCAATCAGTATTTGTGAACATGGATGGACCTTCCCAAAGCTAGAGACACATCCGGCAGATGGGACATGAGACACTAAGACATGTATAATACAAATAATGTATGCTGCATGTACAATACCAATCACCCACACCAACCACACAGATCTATTGGCTCTATATATAATCATTTATTCTCTATATGTATAATACCTGTGGGAAACTGGTGGAAAATCAACAAAGTTTCTGGTGTTAATATTTCTCACCCTGTGATAAGCCTGTTATCTTTGTTATCTTCTATCTCGCTGCTCTGCCATTGGCCCGCTCTCCTCTCTGCGCTGTTATCGACCAATCAGATTGGACACCGCCTCAGAGTTAGCCAAGGATCTGTCAACACGATGTGTGTGGACCGGACATAGTGGCGGGTACTTTGATTTAAGAGGTGAAAAGGGAAAAAACTGTTTCTTTTCCTTGGATTAAAAGTGATGACTCGATCCCGTAACATGTTGTTTATCTTTGGTTTTCTGAGTGAGGCAGATCGAGCTGACTCACTTTTAAAGACACCGACAATTACCGCAATTACTGTTTGTTTCTTTCTTGTGTCTTCATTTTGATGCTCTGTGTTTTGTGTTGTTTGTCTGGCTAGATTTGAATGTTATTGCTGGACTGCAGACTTTTTTCTTTTAGTTGTTTAAAAAGAAGACTGGACAGACCCTGAAAGAAGACACATTATATGTCATTCATGTAACTGTAATAATGTAACTGTTATTTCAATGTAAATGTCTGACCAAAAACATTAATTACAAAAAAAAATAATAATAATAATAATAATAATAATAGGCCTATTGGTTACAAATCCTTAGATGTATGAAGACGTCTTCTTCATGTAAAACGGTGTGGTTTGCGACAGCACTAGCCCCAAACCAACACTTCCTACAAGCATCTAGGCAATTTCTTGCTGGTACAACAAAAAGAAGAAGAAAAAAAAAAAGAGGTGCCTGGTGGACTAATATACAGGCAATCTGGTGTGCCTCAGAGTAAGCTCATTTGCGCCTTGAGAGCTTGCCCAGATGTTAAGAAAACCAATGTAAAAATAAATTAGATCTACCTCTTTACAATGCAATTTAAAGAGCTTAATAATCAACCGATTTCCCTGCGAGTTACTGCGACTTGGGCCACGTCCAGCGGCTCGCTGTGTTTGTTGGAAGACTTTATTGAAGGCTTTTCCCTGAGATTTTCAAGTAATTGATCGTTTTGGTTTGCCGTGGAAATCCGCTGCTTTGCAAAAGTGCACCTCGGCGCCAAGATTGATGGACCCTGTTCCAGCTTGGATTTCTTTCTGGGGTTTCAAACCTCCTCACCCTGCCAACCTGCAACCCCAGGGTCAACACTGCTTCCAAAAGTCAAGCCACAAAACACACAGTCAATGGGTCTACTATGTATAGAATGCACTTCATGATCCTGGGACCAAGGCAAACGAAGGAATGAACTTCAGCCGGTCCATATTTGATAGGAACCTTGTCATTTTCCATTCACTGTAGCACTGTATAAATCTTTGCGCTTTGTTTTTGTTTTTTTCTGTGAATTCCTGTGAATGTGTTGGGCTGTCATCTTCCTAGAGCACCTGCAGGGAGACCTTGAGACAATTTGAGACAATTTACCTCCTTGCAGATCTAATAAATGCTTGCTTTGGTTAAGAATTCAGCATTTTGCCTTGTGATGATTGCTTTTTTGCCCAGTTTTAAGAGATGCATCTTACACATAGCCTTATAACTCATTGTAACATGTCAAAAAAATTGCATTAATGGGGAAAATCTGCCAGGTTACCCCCCCCCCCCCCCAAACTCCTGAAATGCTGATGTTTTCTCAGAGTTACAAGGTTTCTGTTGTACTGTAATTCACCCCTAAAATCCACGGGCAGAGAAACACAGTGCAGAGCGCGTAAACAGTGAGCTACGGTTTATTCTCCAATGTATAAGCCAGGCAGAAAACCAAGAGTCAATAGTGCTTACACAGTGTTTAGCCTCATAAGCCCTGGTCTAAACTCAGCAAGTAGTGCGGGCTATGCCCTGAAGGGCCTACCCGCTAGTTTATGGTGCCACGGTGTGCAGAGGCAGGCAGGCCTCTGATTATTCTGATCCACTCATTAGACCGGTCCCTGGGTGAGGTGGCGAGCCCACTATTTTCCAGTCTCTCTTATAACTCTCTCTCTCTCTTTCGGCCCCTGACTTTCTCTTCCTTCACCCCCCACCCCACCCCCACCCCCCAGTCCATATCCCCAGGTAAGGGAAGTGCTTACATTGGTTCTTTCTTTGTGCTGTAGTCAGCCTTAGGACAGAAACACAACAGAAGCTGGGTATAATATCCAGCCGAGAGCCGGGGTGATGAACGAGGGAGCGTTGAAGAGATATAAATATTATTTTCCTCTCCGTGACTATTTCTTCCACTCCCTGAGGGGCGTGTAGCGGGACTTAGGAGGGGGAGGGGGGGGTCCGACCCTGCTGCCCCCACTTCTTAGTTTTCCTCCTTTGATTCTTTACTCTCTTCGTCTATCCCTATCTTGCCATCTCGCTTCCTCGCCCCTCCTTACCTCATACAACATTCTCTCACTCTCCATCCTCCCTCTCTCTTCCACCCATCCATCCGTCCCGATTAGCTCCGAGGTAAGGGAAACAATGAAAGGAGAAGGGGCGGGGGGAAAAATGCCCGGGCTTTACCCACAAGTATATTAAACTTTCAAAGACTGAGAAAAAAAAAAAAAAACACGAGAACTAGAAAATACTGCCACCGTCGCTGCTCTGGGGTCTCCCACTGACCCTCGGAGGGGGCATTTAGAGAGATAGAGAGTATATTTCCTGAGCCGCCGGAGCGTGAGGTGACCGGGGCAGCGGCGAGAGAGCGAGGGAGAGGGAGGGAGAGAGAGAATGAGTTAGGGAGAGGAATACAAAATGCTGCTTCACCATTTTGTCCATTTCCAGCTAAATAAGATCTTCCTCCGCCTCCTCCTCCCCTCCGTCGTAGCCCTGGGCAGGCGACTGGGAAAGTACATTTCTCACATTATAACCCCTCAATATCTCTCCTGTGGCTCATATACTGTGTGTGTGTGTGTGTGTGTGTGTGTGTGTAAGTGTGTCTAGCTCCTGTCTGCTGGCTGGTACAGCAATACTACCCAGAGCAATCTGTCCGCAGAGCGTTATGCAGCTGAAACTGGCGAGAAACTGAAATCTTGCAGACAGCATGGACAAAAGTTTAATGGTTTCAGGCGGAATATTTAACTCCAGCTAGAAAGCAGAGCTTGGGCTAATGCTGCTTATAGGAACAACGATTTAGGGGCGGCGGCGGGAGCTTCAATGTCAGAGAAACACTCACTACTAAGCTTGAATAGTTCCACAACCCCAACTTTTCCAGATAATATCCTTTGATTTCAGTCATTCACAGAGTAGGTTTTTTTCTCCCACGGACCTTTGATGGATAGAAACCCTTAAAGCGCCGCGGCGATCAATTTCATTGATTGAGGAAGCGGGATCTTCTTCGACGTTAAAATACGGAAAAGAGAAAATGTCTGAATATTACAGTCTAAAGTGTAAGTAATGGGACAGGCGGATTAAGTTCATCTCGTTGCTGCTGACTCATCCGCGGCGCAATATGGATTGGAAATCGTTTAAAAAGTTACGCACGAGGCAAAAGAACAGGCCGCTTTTGGTTATGACTCTTTATTTCTCTCCGTGTTTAATCATGAGAACACAATGACATCATCACCTGGAATGACTAGCTTCAGCTTATTGGATGTGTTTTGATTTATAAGACATACTTGCATATTAATTCTCCATCTTCAGAATGAGTTTTTTTTTTTAGGATAAATTGATCAAAAAATGTTTTATGTTCAATGATTTAAATTTAAAGTGCTCCTGGTGTCTATATAGAGATGTGATTAACCATGTTATTACCTACTTTGGAAAATAAACTGACATGCAGAAATGTCACATGTCAAGTGAGAAATGCAGGCTCATGTATAATATATTAGTGATACTTTAGCTTGGACCCAGTGATTTGGCTATGAGACATTTACTACACATACACAATGCAAGTTGTCAATTCAAGTCAGCACTGCCAAACTGTCAATCTCATTTCATTCATTCCCACTCATCCAACTGTTTGTTCATTCAGCAGTTAATCTGTCCGCTTATTCATCAGTTTATTCTTCCACTCAATCAGCGCTTTGTTCATCCATGTGTTGGCTCATTCAATGCTTCATTCTTTCATTCAAATATTTGTCCATCTGTCATATCTTTGTCAACGCATTCACTCATGTATTCGTTCGCCGATTTGCACACTCATTCAATAAGCTATTCATATGCAAAAACCACTTGAGGAGAAAGGCGCCCACGATGAGGTGGTGCGACATTAAGGCCAAACGACACAGTGACGCGGTTCAAACTCCAAGTGTGAGCAACGAGTTAAACCGAAAGAGGAAGTCCCCTCTACTGCGCATCAACATGGAAAGCCTAGTAAAAGACAAGGTGGGTTTGAATTATGTTTTTATCAAGGATCTTAGACGCATGAACAGATTAAGGTAATAATAACTGAAAATGAATAATTAATTACTAACTGTAATGATAACCAATGATTCCGTCTGTACTGTGCTTTGGATTAATGTTAAGTGTTCACCAAATATGCATGTGTGTTATAGTCATCATCATCATCATCATCATCATCTTTGGGGAGCAAAATGCGCATTGAACCTACAGCACATTTCGATATGGAAAATGAATTAGCTTGAAAATGTTGGATGTACAGTGTACAAAATATTATTGACACTTACTGAAGTGCACTAATGAGGTGAATTCAGGTAAAAGCCATTATCCCTTATTGATTTCCCTTACTAATCTCTACCAATCACAAAGGAGCTGTAGATAAAGTTACAGAAGGATTTTTAAGCTTTGAGACAACTGAGAAGAGGATTTTGTCCCTAGTATTTTGTACATTCAGTGTATGTCCTTATTGTATGTATGTTAATCATCATCATTGAGGATCACAATACATAATATAACCTGCAGCACATTTTATTATGCAACTGTAAAATAGCCACAATGCAATGTAAGTGAAAAGAAACACTAAAAGAGCAGACAGCAAAAATAGGCCCTACAGCAGCACAGTGACAAATGACAGGTAGCATCAACACGGGCCACAGCACCGCCTTCCTCCTTCCTTTTCGGCTAAAAACAGATACACTTTCATTCATACACGATATATTCAGCCCACTGAAACTAAACGAAAGCTATTTTCAGTAATATACGACAACTCCAAAGCACTGTAGCGAGCTGAATGCAGCTAGCAAGCAGCTTTCGTTTTCGCTATTATGCGATTCCTCCCCGAGCAACAGCCACAACACCAAAGTCAAGTCACCCAGATTTCCAAAATACCACTTCCTGTCACAATTTTCACAATAAAACCCTCATTAGCGAACGTGCAACTATGTTGTACAGTAGTAATCTCGAAGTAAAAGCAAAGTACCGTAAGTGAAAATAAAGAATATATCCAAGGCGAAATCTGTAGGAAATAAAAAATGAAATAGTTGTTCTTCCCCTTTTCACAGCATATATCCACCTGGATGTAAGCCTAAAATGCCATAAGTAGAAAGCTGCCATAACTACACAGAAAAACTCAATTACAAAGCCTACACCAGACAACATGGAAGCATGCATTTGTTACATAAAGTGCATTTGACCCACAGCAGTGACAAAATAGCTCCCTAAAGGTTAGAGACTGGGTGCTTCGGTACCTGGTGTCAAGTTTTTCCTGAGGAGACAATTTGTTACGCTTTTACTTTGAAGGCAAATTCGATGAACTTCCGGTATTATACTGACTAACCCTGGGTACCTCGACACACCTACCGCACACCGGCGTATTCAACCTGTAAAGCCCTTTCCGTAAATAAAACACAACAATATCCGCTGAAAAATACATTCAAGGAGAGAAACCGTTACCTCTTTCTTCTTCTGTCCTCCCCCGGGTGGCAGACATAGCAGCAGGAGAAAGAAAACACACAGAACCGGCAGTTTAGCGAGGGATTTAGCCCAAACAGACGCCATGACGGAAGGATGCTCTGACTGCCAGACACGTATCCAGACCGTGATTGGATTCTGAGTGGACCAATCAGGGGAGAGGAAGCGAGGGCGAGGGCGCTTCTGGGTATTGTAGTCTTTGAGGGTTATAAAAATGGAGCGGTCTATCAAGTAGTCTCTATGGCTCTCACTATTGCCAGTAATGTTAACCCAGAGAGTTTCTGCTTAGACACCCTCTTTCCTTCACTTCCGGGTCCTGTTGCATTCATCCTGTGGTAAAAACGAGCTTCCTTCTTTAAAATGTCGTTCACCTCAGCTCTTGAGTGTTAAATACTAGGCCTACTGTTCACCTCAGTCATGCCTTTTGAAGTTCATTGTTATTAAACATATTTTTGCACACTTTTCTGTGTTACCTGGGTCCCTGCCTTTATTCAAATACTGTATAAAAAAATGAGTAATATAGCAGTTCAAGGGTGATTATGTTAGATGTTAGATAGTTACTTAGATATATTTTGATAATAATGTCAAGCTCCTCAGATGGGATGAAAATATTTGTTTGAATGTGTAGGGGAAGAGGAGACTCTTCCAAACGTAATGACTTTATTGAAGTAAAAAGGATTATATTAAATATCTATTGTTTTACAGATTATTATGGTATCATAAGTGACAATTAATTTGTAAGAAAATATCAAAAGTTGCCTTGAAATCATTACATTGAAACATGCATTGAAATCCCTTTCAGATAGTAACAGGGTTGACAGATGTTATGGTTTGTGTGTCAAATATTTGCGCAAAATCCACAGGATTTGGCCCAATCATTTTTTTCTGCAAGTCAAAGGTGTCCTCTTTCTGACAGAATGTTAAAAAAGGTGTAAATGAATACATGAAAACACTTTGTCCCAAAAGGCACCCATTTGGAGGAATGACTCACTAAGTGCACGTGTGTTAAGTGTGGAAGACCAGGAGCCACCAAAGTGTACAGTAAACACCAATTATTGCATTTTACAGCTTCAAACAAGCTTGAATGCATGGACACTTCCAAATGATTGCTTTTAAGTTGTTCTGACAGTTATTCCCATATGGCGTGAATGCAGCATCAGTCTGTCATCGCTTATTTGGAGTTTCAATGAAACTCAACTAGAAGTGTTATCACTGACAGCATTTGTCTGTTGTCAGACAGCTGCTGGACTAAAATAAAGTGACTTGATTTAGGGTCACAAAATGCTAACAAGCTGACATTTACACACAGGGTTTAATATTGCAATCCTTTGTACCATAATGCAATACAGCCCAATTCAGATATTAAAAGAATGATGTACTACCCTATAAATGGTGACTATACTATATAATCTACAGGACCATCAGATAGGCAGCAGCTAAAGTCTCCTTATCCCTAGTTCCCAACTTTACTCAATAATTTTTAAATTTTAAAACAACAGGCTAATGGAACGGTTCATACTGCTGGCTTGAAGTGGCCCAGTTCACAAAGTGAATTGTATTAGCAATTATAAGCTAAAGAGATGGCTGATAGCCTACCGCTGAACTTCAAACAGCTCACTTTAGCAGATCAGAATTATGTCGCATTGTTGTGATGTTAACAACAGACAACAATAGTATTAGCTTAGGAACAATAGCTAACAAGCTAGCATTAGCAGCGGGTAACATTTCAGTGAGTTTTTGTCATTTTCATGCAGAAATTCCTACAATTACCAGCCCTAGTGACAAAAGGTACAACTCTGTATCTTCTTTTCTAACAGTGTAAAGAGTACAAAGACATGAAACTCTCCTTGAAACAGTGTGGAAAACTAGGCTAATGTCACAACATGTGGGCAGCTGTTGTTAGCTATAGCCTAGTTAGTGCATTAGCATTTTAGTGGATTAAGTGGATTTTAATAGTCATACATTTGTTTCTCAAACATAACGACAGAATATGAGACAGAAGAAAAGACAAAGATGTATTCATCATCAGAATACAGGAAAGTCATGTCAGCTTCAGTGGGAAAAGACAGAATCTCAATCTTTCCATTTATATCTAGAAGGAGCTTTCGGCACTTTGTAATGACTTTCCATATAAATTGTGCACAAAAATAGATCAAATAGTTGCTGTCATTTATGAGATTGATGATGTAAATAAACAGCTATATTATGATAATTATGTGTTCCTCAATAGAATTGAATGCAATGCGATGTAATATAATACAATAGAATAGGCTACAATACAACAGAAACTTCAATCACTGCAGCATTGTGATATTTGGAAATTGAGATGATAAAATAATAACAATAACAATAATAAATACTGTAATATACAATTGTACTGTACAATATACATTACCAGACACTGTACAATATGTTCAAGAAGTCATAAAATTCCATAGTATCCTACAGATTGAAAATAGTACACACTGAAGAACAGGTATCACACAGATGGAGGTATAAGCTTGGATGAAAAGACTTATTATTTTGTTTTATTTTATTATTTTATGATTTGAATTTATGTCTAATATGTCTATGAAAGAAGGAAGTCTATCTACCCACACCAACTCTCTCTCTCTCTCTCTCTCTCTCTCTCTCTCTCTCTGCTGAAATGAAACGCATGTTGGATTATTAAAGTCAATGCACCGTGAAACAATCTGTACGTGTTGCAGTCTTGTTAAACCACAATTCATTCGCTCTATAGCAGCAATCATGGAAACATTCCCAGACTTGGTAGCAGAATGTGTAAAACGATTCCCTTGGAACGGCCTCACGTGAGTACTGCATAAAGGATAGGTTCCCAAACTTTTCACTGTAAAACTTGTCTAAGTTAATAAGCTTTAGACCGCTGACCCCATATGAGGAAAGTTTTGCTGTCTGTCTCTACTTTAGGTGGAGAGATAACAGTAGGGAGATGCTTGCAAGTTTTTTCATGTCATTTATAGGGATGGGACGATAGTCTATATTGAAATTCAGTATATCGCGATACAAAAATGTGACAATACATATCGTGGAGCAGAAAAAAACAAAGCAGTGCAGCTAGTTGCCACCACTAGGTGGAGCTCTTTTACGAGTTGCTGCTGTGTTTTTAAGTCGGTCAAAAGTTTTGACATCTTCACAGTGAGTATAAGCGGTTAGGCCTATAGTTAATCTGTTTCTGTGTATGTCCGTTAGTTTTTTGAAATTAGCGAATGCAAAAGTTAGCATTCACTTCTCCACTACAGGTAGGCTAAGCTACATTAGTTTATAGTATTTAAGGGTCTATATTAAGCTAAAGGTACCTGCTTGATGATGCTACCAGCTAGGTTTGCTAATATGCTGATTTTGACTAGAAGAGCTAACGAGAGAAGCACAGTCTTTGATAAAGCTACGTTAGCCTCGCCGCTAACAGCAGCTTTCAGTTGAGTTTGCTAACAGATACATCTGCACAGTTCTCAAGCAAGTGTGGCACACTTTACAGCTTTAATGCCCGGACTTGCATTGTCACCATAGCAACTAACCTTTAAAATTCCATAGTTGCCATTTTATTCTGTAGGCTACTAGCCAAGTTACCAAAGCTAACAGTAGAAGGACCGTTCTAGCCATTCAAGTTCTGTGGTTATATCCTATATCCGTGTTCAGTTTTTTCCATCTCCCAGTCCTCGTTTTGAAGTTTAGGTTTAGTTTCAATTTAGGCCTTGTATACAAATAGGCACACACACACACACACACACACACACACACTCTATTCAGATACACACAGAGCTCTGATACTTCACATCTAAACACATCCGCATGCACATAGGGGAAAACACACACACACACACACACACACACACACACACAGCTATAGGCCTATTGAATAGCACACTAGAGAACAGAGGAACATTTGTTGAGGGAGTCGGTCAGAGATAACGAACATCATATTAATGAACACCTCGCTCATTTTCTCTCCTCCTCCTCCTCTCTCTCTCTCTCTCTCTCTCTCTCTCTCTCTCACTGCTTTGCTCCCTTTCCCTCTTTCCATCATCTCTCTCTCTCGCTGCGTCGCTTCCTTTCCCCCTCTGTCTCAAGATCTCTCCCTTTCTCTTTTGATGTTGCACTCGCTCTCCCTCCTCTCTCTCGCTCTCTCTCTCTCTCTCATGCTCTTTCGTTCTCTATTTCTCGCTACACAGTAACTCAGGGACCCCCCCCCCCCCCCCCCCCTCCCCTCCCCACTCCTCTCTGTCTCTCTCTCTCTCTTTTCTATAAACTCCGCGCTGTTGGGGCAATTAATCATTTTTCCGGGGACTTGTTGTGTTTTTTATAAGGGAGCGGGTGACCTCGGATATGGGCACCCAACGCTGTACCAGCTGGGAATGACGTCACCCATCTCTCCTCTCTCTCTCTCTCTCTCTCTCTCTCTCTCTCTCTCTCTCTCCATACCTTGAAATGCCACAGTAAACAGTGTTTCTCTCCTTCCATACTTTCTCTCTTGTACTTTGGCTTTCTCTCTCTGCCGCTCGCCCACATATACATGAATGGAATCAATTCAATTCAATTCAATTCAAGGAGCTTTATTGGCATGACGTACATGTGCACATGTTGCCAAAGCATAGATTCAAACATAAATGAGATAGAAATAAAGTAAAATAAAATGAAATAAACTGCATATTAAATACATAGATTCATCACATAGAATATTAATAAACACATAGTAATACAGTTTTTTTTGATTGCCAAGACACATTTCTTGAAATTATGCTTCATTTCCCAAAACTCTAAACACAAATGCATAACTGCACACTCATCTTCACAAACTTCAAACTTCCATGTCAAAACCAAACTCTCCACTCAAAACCATGTAATCTTACATCTAAACCAAACTTTGCCTTCAGACATCACACAAAAGCCATCAAATACACAGACACTACAAAACAGCCATTACACACTGGTGAGATCAATTCAAAACACTACTGTAAAAACCTGTTACTGCAATGAATAATGGAGCTTATGGTTTTCCCCCAGAACAACCTCTTTACATGATGAACACAATGTAAAGACACAACACATGTATACATTTTCAACATTTTTAATTCCTCAATGTACTGTAGTAAAATAAACAGAAATTGAGTGAAAAAGTAAATGTATTGTAAAAATATGCAACTGATAAAGAACGTAGAATACAGTAAAATAATTTCCATGTATTTACCAATATAAACCAATGGAAAAAAAAAACAGTTTGTACATAAAGAAAGAAATCACATTTATTCTGCCTCAGCATCCCGTCTCTGGTCTGGGTCAGGCCAGAGATTCTCATCAACATCACATCACAAAACAAGTGAACTGACCCACGGCCCTTTTATCTATCTATCCTGAGCTTCTGATTGGTGTGTGAACAATTTTGACTCTTAGTGTTTCCACCTGGGGAATTGTGTGTTAATTGGGTTCGAGCTGTGATGACTTGAGTTAATGATATTGAATGCCAGTGCTTTCTAGTGCAGCCAGTGATATATGAAGGGATTTGTGTGTAGAGTTTTTCACAAAAAGTTCAACAAATCTGAATCATGTGTGGAAACAGGGGAATAGTGTTTATAGTTTTGGGAAATGTGTCTGTCTTTTGGTAGATGGCGTCATGGTTTGGGATGTTTAGTTACAGTAATAGGCCCAGTTATAGTGTGTAAGCGATCGAGAAAAACTGTAATAAACATATAGTATAATAAACTAATATTACAGTAATAAATTATAATAAACACAGAATCTCTCTCTCTCTCTCTCTCTCTCCCTCATTTCACTGATTTTACAGCCATAAGTGTTTATTAGAAACAATGTTGCCAAAGCAGTATACAAAATGTCATTTATTTTTTTTAAAAACCAACAAATTATATATTCAAACTATTTCGATATGATCAGTAATTTAGTTTGAAAATATGTACTATACAATATTACGCAATCATCAATATAGTGACTGTTCATTATTTTAAACACATACTATACAATAGTCAATATAATGTAAAACAATCACCAAATTGAGAACATGTACAATACTTAGATAAATTATCCAAAAGCCTGTAAGGGCATATCAGACATTCTAGTAATTGTATGTGTGTGTGTGTGTGTGTGTGTGTGTGTTTGGCCATGCCGCTCGCAAAACATATTAAATGTTTGAACAGGTTTTGGCCTGGGGTTATAAGTAAGTTACTCTGCACTTTTGTGTGTACCCCTCTCTCTCTCTCTCTCTCTCTCTCTCTCTCTCTCTCCCTCTCTCTCTCTCTCTCTCTCTCTCTCTCTCTCTCTCTCTCTCTCCCTCTCTCTCTCTCTCTCCATTTTTGGCGTTTACAGGAATTTGTCTTGCATGTGAGAGCATGCAAGATAATATTTAAGACATCAAAGAACATACATAAACCACACAACAAGGCATGTCGTTTGCATAAGACACTTATGGCTAAAAACTTTAATTGTCTGTAATCACCACTAAAATGTAAGCACAATGACCCATAATCCACAACAGAAAATGACGTAGAATATCATCTCTGGCACTTAAAAAAAAATGCAATAAAAACACACCTCGCTGTGTGAGCGTATTGTAAAATGATGGTCCATTGTAGAATTCCATAAGTAAAAAAAAACCATAATTATTCAGGTTCAGGTGTTGAGCAGAATATGATTGGGAGGAAAGATGGATCAAATCCCTCCTCGCTCGAGCACAGCGAGGAGTGTTTCGCTTGGCTAGCTGAGGATGTCTGGAGCTGAGAACATTGCTCAGCATATCCTTTATGCCTGAAGTACCCCGCTAAGCACCTCCCCGCACACATACACACACACACACACACACACACACACACACACACACACTCTCCCCGCAATCACCATTCAACACCGTACATGGTTCACCTGCCCTGTCAAGTGCCCACCCTATCAGATACTGTAGGTTAGGCAGACAGCAGTAAAAATGGCTCAGTGGAAAATACAACTATTGAAGATGGCAGAGGTTGTATGCAGATTTGTACACTGCAAAAAAATGTCCATGTTAAAACATTTAGCCGCGTAATCTGTCTTAAAATCGTGATAACTTTAAAACAAGTGCTAAAATCTGGAAGTGTGGAGAGATAATGCCACTTGTTTCCAATGCAAATCAATTTGTTTGTTTTAAAATGTGTTTGTTTTCTTCTTCTTCTCTTACTGTAATACGAGTGGAGGGATCTGCCTTATTTTGTCTTGTTTCAAGGTAATGACATAAACAAGTGAAGCTGGAAATAAGTGAAATTAGCTCATCCCATTGGGCAGAATGTTTTTAAAGAAATATATCATTTTAAGACTCAATATGAGACTAAATGACTTGCTAACATGGATGTTTTTTTTTTTGGTTTTTTTTTTACATGTATGCATGTTTTTTTTCATGCATATAGGCCATCTAACATATGCATGGTAGTACACTGCAAAAAATGTCCACCTTAACAAGTAATTTAGCCTCATCTGAACATGGTATTTTCCTTTAAACATGTGAAAAATATACCATGCAGTGAGTTAATTTCACTTGTTTTCAGTGCAGTTTCACTTGTTTTGAGAATTGTCTAGAAACAAGGGTCAATATCTTGAAACACGGCAGAATAACGTCAAGAAAATGTCACTTGATTCAAGGAAATTCTTGAAACGATGCATCAATGCTACAATAAATGACTTGTGCAGGTAGATATTTTTTGCAGTGTAATGCAGGCAGGAGAGGAACAGCCGCTCAGCGCTCATCACTGTCACAGGATGACACTGACAGAGTGATAGAAACTCCTCCTCTTCTCTCCTCTCCTCTTTTCCTCCTCTCGTCTCCTCCTCTTCTCTCCTCTCTTCCTCCTCCTCTCTTCCTCTCCTATCCTCATTTCATTTTCCTCTCCTTATCTCTTCCTCTCCTCTCCTTTCCTCTCCTCTCTTCCTCCTCCTCTCCCCATTTCCTTTTCCTCTAGTTATTTCGTCTTCTCCTCTCATTTCTCCTCTCTCCCTCTCCTCTCTTCCTCTCCTTTCCTCTCCTCCTCTCTTCTCCTCATTTCCTCTTCTCTTCTCATTTCCTTCCCCTCTCCCCATTTCCTCTCCCCCTCTCCACCTCTCCACCTCTCCTTTCCTCTCATCTCTTCCCCTCCTCTCCTTTCCTCTCCTCCTTCCCTCATCTCTTCCTCCTCCTCTCCTCTCCTTTAATCATTTCCTCTCCTTTCCTCTCATCTCCTCCTCTCCTTTCCTCTCTTCCTCTCCTATCCCCTCCTCTATTCCCCTCATCTCATCTCTCCCCTCCTCTCCTCTCATCTCCTCTCTTCCTCTCCTCTCCCCTCCTCTCTTCCTCTCATTTCCCCTCCCCTCATCTCCTCTCCTCTCCTCTCCTTTCCTCCTCTCCTCTCGTCTGCTCCCCCCTCCCCTCCTCTCCTCTCCCCCTCCCCTCCTCTCCTCTACACTCCTCTCATCTCCTCTCCCCTCCTCTCTTCCTCTCATTTCCCCTCCTCTCCTCTCCTCTCCTCCTCTCCTCTCCTCTCCTCTCTTCTCCTCTCCTCCTCTCCTCTCGTCTGCTCCCCCCTCCCCTCCTCTCCTCTCCCCTCCTCTCCTCTCATCTCCTCTCTTCCTCTCCTCTCCCCTCCTCTCTTCCTCTCATTTCCCCTCATCTCCTCTCCTCTCCTCTCCTCTCTTCTCCTTTCCTCCTCTCCTCTCGTCTGCTCCCCCCTCCCCTCCTCTCCTCTCCCCTCCTCTCTTCCTCTCATTTCCCCTCATCTCCTCTCCTCTCCTCTCTTCTCCTTTCCTCCTCTCCTCTCGTCTGCTCCCCCCTCCCCTCCTCTCCTCTCCCCTCCTCTCTTCCTCTCATTTCCCCTCCCCTCATCTCCTCTCCTCTCCTCTCCTCTCTTCTCCTCTCCTCCTCTCCTCTCGTCTGCTCCCCCCTCCCCTCCTCTCCTCTCCCCTCCCCTCCTCTGCTCTCCTCATTGAAAAGGTGTGTGACAGATAATGAAAAGCCCCGGTGGTCGGCAGGCGGCGACACCTTATTATGCAGGAGAGGGATGGGAAGCATTTGCACCGTCAGAGAGAGAGAGAGAGAGAGAGAGAGAGAGAGAGAGAGAGAGAGAGAGAAAGAAAGAAAGAAAGAAAGAAAGAAAGAATGAAAGGAAAGAAAATACATTTTAATCAACCCGTACTGCTTTTCTCTTCTATGGCAAGAGGATGATCTACTCATCTCTCTCACTATAGTATTCCTATAATATTCCTATAGGGACTTAGAGTGTGTCTGTGTCTCAATATTTACTTTATAGTGACCATACTGTATGTTTTGTATGTATCAGTATGGTATTCCTGTATGGAATACTTGTACCAGTCTGTGTGTGTAGCTATGTAGCACACACACACACACACACACACACACACACACACACACACACACACACACACACACACACACGGGCGCACAGGGGGGAGCCACAGACTTTCTCCAACAGCCTCTGCATTTAAATCTTTCTTGTCTTCAGTGGCAAAGCAGCATTTTCGATTCATCTACTTGATTAGATCGACGCCCCTCTCTCTCTCTCGCTCACTCTCTCTCTCTCTCTCTCTCTCACACACACACACACACACACACACACACGCACGCACGCACACACACATACACACACACACCGGTGCGTCAGTCATTGGAATAATATACAGCATAAACCTCCCTTCTCTCCTCTCCTCTCCACACTCGCAGCTCTCCTCCTCTCCTCTCCTCTCTCCCTCTTCATCATTTCTCCCACCAGCTCTCTCTCTCTCTCTCTCTCTCCCTCTCTCTCTCTCTCTCTCTCTGTCTCTCTCTCTCTCTCTCTCTCTCTCTCTCTCTCTTTTCTTTCGGAGAGGGCTGATATCTCTGGCGGTTTGCCGCATGGAAGTCGCCCAGGCAAGGCAAGGCAGAATATCATCTGTCTGATTCCGGACTCCTTCTCTCCAGTCGCCGACCGGCTGAACGAATATAACATCACACTCCTAATTGCACCGGGATTCAACGGGATATAACGGCATTCATCCGGTGACCGACGGACGGACAGCAGAAGCTAAATCCCAGCTTCATTCCAGGAGAGCCGGGGAATATTCTCTATTCTAATGTAAAAATCAAAGACGCACCGGATCACCAAGTGCGCAAAAGCCGCAGCTTGAAACATTACGCACGGCTATTTCTCGTATTCCTTTTCCTATTCCTCCAGTCTCCCGCACGGACAACCGGGGACCGGAGGAGGGGGGGGACTTCCACGGCATGGAGTCCTAATTTTCCGACCGACCCACCGGGGGGGAATGAAACTGAGAAAATCCGTCGCCTCCGACTTGGTGGAATATTCATAAAAATCACGTTAATAATCCCGGGGGATGTTGCCGCAGAGTTTGGGACTCTAAATTTCATCCCAACTTTTTTTCTTTCCTTTTTTTTTTTTAAATCTCTCTTCCTCGCCTGCGGGACTTGTATTTTCGCGATTGATTTGCAGCACTTCTCTCTTATCATGGACCGCTCGACGTCTTTGGATATAGAAGCGCTCAAGGTAAGACGCTCGCAGCCGGGCGACGCGCGCCGGTTCCCGGGGAGAGAGAGGTGCGATCCCCCGCCGCGGGGAGGGATGACTGGATGGATTGTGGATTGTGGTTGTGTGACTGTTTGACTGTTTGGCTGGATGGATGACTGTTTGACTGGGTGACTGGTTGGATGACTGGCGGCTGGGTGACTGGTTGGATGACTGGCGGCTGGGTGACTGGTTGGATGGCTGTTTGACTGGGTGGCTGGTTGGATGACTGTTTGACTGGGTGGCTGGTAGCTGGGTGAATGGTTGGATGACTGGATGACTGCTTAGTGAACGGATGAATGGGTGGTTAGTTGGATCACTGATTTTAGGGTGCAGTGAATGACTGGGTGGCTGGTTGGGTGACTGGGTGAATGAATGGACGGGTGGATGAATGGATGGACGGATAGATGGATGGATGGATGGATGGAGGGGGTTGCCACTGTAGGGCTCCCCAGCTCTAAGTTGTTGCAACACATCATCCAAGAGCATCTCTCTCTCTCACACACTCCTTCTCTGTTGGTTGGGGAATAGGAGAGAGGCAGAGAGAGAGAGTGTGTGTGTGTGTGTGTGTCAGTATTGGGTGCGTGGGGTGAATTTCAATATGCTTTGCTTGCATG